>NC_090989.1:39700984-40004015 GCF_041146395.1 Eulemur rufifrons
ATTCAAAAATGCAAATCTGAAGTTAATTCTCTGCTTGACTTTTAATGTTATTACTACCCCCCTAAAAAAGATAGTCTTTTTAATGTTCTCCTTTTATACCCTGCTTTATCTTGAATATTTACATACTCATCTGCTGAAGGAAAACATCAGCTTTTGCACAACAAACAAAATCCAGACTCCTTCCCAAGGCTGTCCAGGCCTTGGATGCTAACAGCTCTTGCTGTTCTCAGCTTCATCACTTCCCCATCATGCTGTGGTTATACCGGCCAACATTCAGCTCCTCAGAAGCACCAAATGCTTTCACCCATTAAGGGCTCTCGTTCCTGTGTTTTCATTTTCCCAGAACACTTTTCCCCCTGGCTCCTCAAATGTTGTTCACCCTAAGGTTTGTTTTAGATACTATCATCATCTTTGTTTTACAGATGATGGAAATCTAAGCCAGAGACATTAAGTAATTTGTTCAAAGCCTAATTAATAGCAAATGAGTGACCAAAATAAAACCTCAGTGATCTAAATCCAGATTCTGGGCTCTTCACCACCATAAGACATCCATCTTACCCTCTGTCAAGTTTAGTTCTCAGCTGAAAAGTCAGGGAAGTTTTCCTGACATTTCTAAAGTAGGTTTAGCAACCGCTTTTGTATTCTCATTTTTCTCTCATTTTCTCTTTCATGTAATTTATCGTAATTCGTAATTATTTATTATGATAGTTTGTTCAGATTGTTTATTGTTCACTAAATTATAAGGTTTCAGAGGGCAAGACTAAAATATGCGCAGCATATATACTGTCTTTTAAACAGAAGCACCCACTCAATACATTTTTTCTTGAAAGAACTGAGAAATGTGGGAGGTAAGGTCGGTATTGGATGTCTGTAACTTTCAAAATGACATAAAATCATTTAAGTTGTCACTGCTGTTGTTTTCTGATTTTTACTTAGGTGCCATCATAATAACAATATTACAAGATTCTCTTTCATGCAAAAAAAAAAAAAAAAAACAAACCAAACTTCAAAACACCACCGATCATAAAAACTGCAGAATTTTTTGGAATGATGAAGACAAATCAGTTATCTTCCATCTTTAGCCTTTCTCCTTTGCTCTCTCAAATTAACCTGCTTCCTCTGTTTTGCTCCCTTTTTTCTTATGCTTCTTGGAATCAGTTGCTTGTAACAAGTTTCCAAAGCAGTGATTAATCAGAAATTTAAGACTCTCAAAATATTTGAGGATAAAATCTAGAGATAACACAGACAGAATGCATCCTTTGATTAAATTGACCTGGCAATATTGAGGGCGGGGGTGCTTTGAATGGGTGATTCTTTGAGAGCATCAGTTAACAAACAGCACATAAATACAAGCACAGAAACCCAATAAGTATGAGGTATTATTAAAAAAGGGGTGGAGTGAGGCATTTATCTGACAGGTCATAGCCAGGGAAAGCATTCTGGCAAATTGCCCCATTTCTTCTCAAAAATGTGTCTGAGATGAAATGGAGCATCCTTTGTTTTATACAAAGAAAATAACTTAGGAGGATGACAAGTTTAGCGATATATGTCTTCATGGCCTAGAAATCAAGGACCTCAAAAAGAATGACAAATATTTTTTAATTGAAAGATAACATTGTATGTTTTTACTGTGTACATGATGTTTTGAAATATATACACATTGGTAAATGGCAAACTCTAGCTAATTAACAAATGCATTACTTCACATAGGTATCATTTTTGTTGTGAAAGCACATAGTATCCACTCTCCTTACATTTTTCAAGAACACAATATATAAACTTGAAAATTTGAAGGACATATAATTTAAAATGTCACGTTTATATTCTCTTTAATTATTTTATTCAGTAAGAAGATAAAGTATAACTACAAGATGTAGCATGGTAGGGCTAGGAGGATAAAGGAGAAATGATTATTAAGTATATCCATAACATTCCCAGATGTGGGGAGAAATAGTATTATAAAGAATTAATAGAAATTAAAATGCATCATCTTCCGTTGAGTGTTACACTAACAGCATAGTTGGAAATTTGTAGTTATTAGAAATTCTCACATCAGTGGTAAAAACATTAGTGTCTGTGTTTTTGGCTTACATGAAGGTCACAGTTGAAGTATGCTTTTTGTGGACTTTCTGATAAACAGCAGAATGTTAAGGGTAAGGGTTCCTTCTTATAGAAAGTACAGAGATTATCTGAGAACTAACTTGACCCTAGAGAAATATTTGCAAGTTGCTAAAACCTTTTCTTCTCTTTTCAATTGGAGCGGATGGAATTCTCACAGGTAGGTCATTACCATATTTAGACTTCTAAACTCTCACGCCATTTGTGAACAGATTTAAGCATTGCAAAAGGTGGGAGCAACACCTTCTTCACTAATTTCCATCTTTCATTTAATATTTTTTATAAACGTATATATATTTACAAAATTTTGATTGGCATTTTATTTGAAGTGTTTAAAGTACCAGAAAGTCACTAAGAAGAGGGCTTGAGGTTGGCACTGGATAAAAAGACAACCTTGAACTAATTTTAAAGTTTGCAATTAGCACAGATCACACTGTGGCAAGTAAAAGTTTTAATGATAGACTGGCCCAGGCCTTGAGGTAAATTATGCATAATTATTCATAACTGCTATTTTTGGCTTGCTTGATTTGTCCTAGACCTCTGGCTGAGGAAACAATTTGAAATAATTAGTGTACTAGTGCATTGACAATGATGAATGAATTGAATACTTCTTGTGCCAAACATAGGTCTTGATAGGAAGCAGATAACTTTGGCAACTGTGATATTTTGTTACTAGATCTCTGAAAGTGGAAAGTCTGTATTGTTTTTTTGTGATTTTTTATAGGTTGTTTCTTAAGTCATTCTCTAAAGTCCTCAATCATTTACAAGGCTATGATTAAAAACAAACTAAAAAGCATTAGTTGCTACAAAACTTCTAACTTCCTTTTTATTTATACCCAATTTTTACCTGCTTAATTTTGGGAGATGGAACTATTGTATAATAAATATAAATTCACAATAATTAAGAAACTTGTTTTAAATTCTAATTTCGTGTAAACTTTTACAGAGTTTAGTATATTAGATCAAAATTCTATTTTTAAAAAGGTACTGATAATAATCTAAATGCAATACATTTTGAAGTAGAGTTTTAAAAAATTAGTACATAACATAAGAATATTCAGTAATATTTTCTAAATATTTATTGCATAAAGAAAGAACAAAATGGATATTTACCTACATGTTAAAGTCCTATTGCTAGGTAAATGAAACCTTACCTTTATATTTATTAATATATAAAATAATTCTAAATTATTATACTATATAAATGTGTTAAAATAGAAAAACTTGATTAATTCTGGGACACTGTCAAAAGATAAAACTAGCAGAAAAATTAAAGAAAAGGAACCTCAGAGACCTATTTTTCTAATTCGTTGTCCATAAATTTTATAAAGTTTTTTTTTAATTAAGCAAATACTCAGAAACATAATATATTTTATATAATATTATTTTTCAGTAGACTACGTCAACAATTGTCTGTCTGAAGCAACAATAGTCTTTTGCCTGGAGTTTTGGACAAACAGGCAATCTTTGTTTTGATGAAAAAGCTTCAGCCAATTTAGGTCACTGGAGTGCAAAATTAGACTTTTTTTCCCTAAAATCATAAAGTAATTTGAAAGTATAAAAAGATGAAATTCACAGACAACCTTTGGACTCTATACTAGTTGAACTTTGTTACTCTTTTAATTGGATGTTATTTTCTCTTTTTCTAATAGTTTATTAAGATATCCAAACTTGTAGTGAAAACATTTTTTCACAAACATTAATACTGTACATACATTTTAATGTAAAAAATATATATCTTTATATTATTCATGCACACAATAATTGAGTCTTAGCTGTGCTACTGAAGTGCTGCATCTAATCCTATTTTATCATTTTTTATTACTTTCAACCATGACAAAATTATTTAAATGATGCTTATTTTTCATATATGTAGAATAAACTATAATCTTAAATAAACTTCACATAAATTATAACAACTCATTTGCTGTTTGTTATATATAATTAAACAATTCTTTTATGTAATTCTTATCCCCAAATGAAAAAGAATAAAGGACATATAGTGCAGATTTTGATGTTCCAAATTTATAAAGTTGTTTCAAAAACTATATATAGGCCGGGCGCGGTGGCTCACGCCTGTAATCCTAGCACTCTGGGAGGCCGAGGTGGGCGGATCGTTTGAGCTCAGGAGTTCGAGACCAGCCTGAGCAAGAGCGAGACCCCACCTCTACTAAAAATAGAAAGAAATTATATGGACAGCTAAAAATATATATAGAAAAAATTAGCCGGGCATGGTGGCGCATGCCTGTAGTCCCAGCTATTCGGGAGGCTGAGACAGGAGGATCGCTTGAGCTCAGGAGTTTGAGGTTGCTGTGAGCTAGGCTGACGCCATGGCACTCACTTAGCCTGGGCAACAGAGTGAGACTCTGTCTCAAAAAAAAAAAAAAAAAAAAAAAAAAACTATATATAGAATTATAGATATTTATCAGACATCTATGTATATTTCAGGATGCTGTGTCCCTGAAGTGAAAAATCTTTTTCTTTTTGGTGGAGTAACAAGTCCATAACAGGTTAAGTTTCTCTTAAGTTAGTTATCTTGCATTTATTTAGTTTAAAGTTGGGATGTAAATGTCACTTCATAACCTTAATTGTAGGTTTTGACTCACATTTTCTGATAGTAGAAATTGTAACATTCAATCTACTTTACCCAAAAGACTTTGTTAATTAGGGTATTCCATGAGGTTACTCAGGATGAGAGTCAAATGAGTGGCTTTAGAATTCAACAAATTCTAGTTTTTAGGTTATAGCTTTATAAAAGAAAGATTTAATCACAGAACTAGAATTACTAAAGTTTAAACCAGAGGATACTTGGCTTAGTCTGTGAGATAGCTTTATAGTTTATTTTCCTGGTAAATAGTTTGTTATATTGAATTACTTTGGACCCAAACCTTCAAGGACGCTTACCTTGACTCTCCATCCTGACAGAATAGCACAGCAGTGCTCTGGCAGCGTAGATTTCCACTGCTCCATAGAACGTGCACAACTTGTCTGCAAAGGGTAGCCCAGGACCTGATGACATGTGAACTGTCCTCTTCTACAATTTTCTTCTGTGACAAGTGTCTCCTGTGACAACTCTCACTACTGAAGATAGACATGAGGGTAGACAGTGGGATCTCAAGCCCAAGTAGAAATACTGAACCCGAACTATGAATTTTAATAAAATAGATGTTTCTTCATGCTGTTAGAGAAGAGAAACACTTGGAAACTTTGATATTCTTGAGTAAAAAGAAATCAAAAGACATGATTTATTTGAGAGCACTTTGTAAATTATAAAATAAGATGTGAATGTGCATTATAGTTATTTTTGTTAATATTATCTAGAATTATGCTCATTAGTTTTCTTGTCTGATGGGTCATTTAAAATATCACAGCATAAGAAGAATATGTTTACTCTTTATAACCATTTTTCCAAGAATTACAATCTGGTACTTTTGCTCAACTGCATAAGGGGAGCAAAACTTTTAATAAATAGAACGCTTAAAAAGTGATTCTGTTTAGCATCACTTTGTGGGCACGCATTTTTAAACTGGTACAAATTAGTCTCCATTTTACATGTAGATTTTGATGTTCCAAATTTCAAAAACTACATATAGAAGAAAGCATTTTACCCACTAAAATAAAGTGAACTATTATACGGGAGGTTTATTTATGTACTTCTGTAGTAAGTTCCCTGTGAAAGGATTTAAAATAAGCGCATTATATTTTTCAAATGCCTTGTCATTGGAAGCCAGGATTCAATTTCCTGGCGATGGCCCAATATTGAAATCTATGGGAACAATACTTTTATAAATTGATTGCATTTCACTAATCAGCACTAAAGTGGGAGCTGCTATGCTTCTTTAAGTCAGAAGCAAAGAATTCTTATGTACAATGTAGCAGTCAGTGAATACGATAGATTTTTTTTATGATAACACAAATTGATACTTAATTTTGAGGCTTTTTTTGAATGAATGTGGTGGGAGATAATATTACAAACTCCATCTCACATTTGTTTTATTCTAAGAAAAGGGTACCTGAAAAAATAATGTAGAAGAAAACAGCTTCTACAATTTATTCAGGATTGTTCACTCATCTCCTAATTGCTTCAGGGTACAACCTTGGGGCTTGTTTCCAAAATATCATATTTTTCCTTGTGATATGATTTTTCACCATCCTAAAAGAATGTCTGTTTTTAGAGCAGATAGATGTTCAAGCATCCACCTGGGGTACTATGGAAATTCTCCCAAACGAGCCAGCTGAACAGAAGGCAACACAAAAACAAAGGTCCATGGCTTGTCGTAGAACTAGTTTGAATCAGGAACCACCTTAAGATCACAACAGTTATGTTTAAATGCATAACTCTTAGAGATGTGCTTGTCATTGATAACATTTTCCTCGGGACATTGTGCAACTCTGACTATAATCTTTCTATAGACAGAAGCCCTTTGTTTGGGTGGTAGCCTAAAAAGTAGGTTGCTGTGAAATAGATTGCGATTTCTCCCATTCGCTTTTTGTTTTTTTCCTCCTTGCTAACCAACTGCCCCTTCCTCTGTCCTCCCCCACCACCCCCTTTAAGTCTGAAGCCATCAATGCATGTATTTAAATGTCCTTGGAAACTGAAAGTAATCTAGAAGGTTATTAGCATATTGTTATAAATGTTAATGGCCTGACACCAAGGATGGGCTTTTTCTTTTATGGGTGTTGTTGTGAACATTATGAGTTTAAATGGGGAAAATCTTCCCCATTCAGAGTGTTGCCCTGGCCCTTCATTCACATGTCAGGAGCCCATTGTGTGCCCAAACCTTGTCAGAGGCTTCTAGATGTTTAGTGGCAGCAGCTTGCCATTGAGAGCTGGGAAGAGAGCTGTTTGGGATGGGGAAAGACCAGCCTACGCAGCCAGGTGGTGGCCAACTGGGCAGTAACTGACAGACAATTTAACCTAACTAGGCTGTACAGTCAGGCCTGCATTACAAAAGACCCACATGTGTCCTTAGCAAGCTTCATTAACTCTTTTGGCTAGGGCTGTACTCCTCTGACATATTAATTAGTTGCAATGCTTTCTCTTATTCCAACTTAACCTTTCCATTGGTCACTCATTCAAGTGGATTCACTGGAAGCTTTTAGAATGATATGTGTACAAAATTACTGGAAAAAAATAACTGTAGGAGGAGGAAATATTCCCTATCACTGTACTGATTGTATAAAAAAATAATGATAAAAAGAAAATGAATGCACGTTAATACTTCACTCAGAAAGGTGATCTAATCCATATTGTTAATAATAATAGGACATCAATCCCAGTGTAATTATGTGGATGTCATAGATATAGAATTGTCTTGCTTTCTTCTGTCTTTGTATTGAAAACAAAGGAAAACACTATAAAACAATATTTTGATGTATTTTAGATTATCTTCATGACCAGAGTGACCTGATTTGGGGATTACAAATTGATTCAGTATTTTGAGTAATTTTCACAAAAGAAGTCTTAATGAAGAAAAGCTATTATAAATAGTTTTAAAATTATAACAGAGTATTCAGAATCTTGAAATATGTTTCATAGGTACATAGATAAATATGTACATATAAATATACTCACTGATTAAAAAAAAGGAGGAGTATTTTTGTGTAGTCTTCAATATTTTACATTTCCTAATCAAGTGCTATCTCATGTGAACTATGACTATAAATGTATCAAATGTTGAATTTAATGATGGATGGACCTAATTTGTATTTTTTGTTTATTTTGCTTATAAAACATTTCTTGACAGAGGTGTTTCATACATATAAATTAAATGTCCAAGTATAATTTGGACTTTCTAAAGTCCAAAGGCCAAAAATGCATTTTATATATCTACCCTTGCTAAGCAATAAATCTTCAGTGATACAATACTTTTAACTTCTTACAGCAGATTAGTCACCTATCAAGTCCATTAAGAGAGTAAATTTAGTCTTATTTTATCATTTTATATCTTGTGATTTTTCCAACTTTTACATTATAGTTAAAAGCCTTATATTATAGTTAATGCAATATTCTAAAGAAAAAAATCACAGTGGGAACAAATTCAATGTGTTAGTTGTGTACTTAATGTTAAATGTATCAATTTTAATTATCCGTGTAAAACCAATAATTCTAAAAGTAGATTTTGCCATTGTTTTAAAATGCATTGCCGGAAAGAGAAGCTGTATTCAAAATCTGATGATAAGCATTGTCTCTGAGTACTTTTTGGTCAGCTTAATTATATTGTTCCCAGCATAAGTTTGTTAAAATGACTCCTATTCAGGCTGACTCTAAAATGAGAATATTTCAGACAATTCTTGAGGACTAAAACAATGCTGGTTAATTTAAACTATGTATAAAAAATAATATGCTGTCACATTTTTAAAAAAAATAAAAAAAGATCCCCTCAAGCATTGGCTGTTGTTTTCTAAAGTATGTTCTATAACTGCCTTCCCCAACTCCCAGGCCGCAGACTAGTACTGGTCCCTGGCCTCTTAGGAACCAGGTGAGGTGCTGGCGAGCAAGTGAAGCTTCATCTGTATTTACAGCCACTCCCCATCACTGGCATATAATTATTTCATTATATATTACAATGTAATAGTAATTGAAATAAAGTGCATGATAAATGTAATGAGCTTGAATCATTCCAAACACCCTGCCCCCGACCCCGTCCATGAAAAAATTGTCTTCTATGAAAACTGGTCGCTGGTGCCAAAAAGGTTGGGGAACACTGTTCTATAAAACCTAAAGGGACTTTAAAAAATGGTGAACACCAGCGGTCTGGCAGGAAAGCTACATCCTGCTCTCAGGTCACATGTGTGTGTTTTGGGGTGTACGTTTTAGGGGAACAGGGTTGATATTGGTGATTGACGGAAGAAAAACTTCAGCTATTACAGAGAACACACTAAAAAACGCTATGTAAAAAAATGACTCACAGGGAGAAGATATTGTTGTAATAGTTTTAAATTCAATTTATGTTTGTATTTACTAAGTATTCAAAATCTGTATTTGTTTTCTGTTGGTGAAAGCTGCACATTAGTTATCAAGGAGTCTTAGATTTTTGTGGCACTAGATGTTCTCATATCTAGGTGTCCTCATAAATTTATATAGCAATAAAACAATGATAATATCTATCTCTAGGAGTGCATGAATCTTCTTCATAATCAGCAAGTAATCTGAATAGACCTGAGCAAAGCAAAGATGAGGGTGCGGCATTTTGACTATTTCATTATCGTTTTTTTTATTAGGAAATGAGATTATCTGCAGCTACATACAATGAGTTTATTATCTGTGGGTAGACTGTGTCTGATTTGGCCTGCTTTTTAATCCATTTCTAAACGGTATGTGCACTTACATAATTTGCATAACACTTCAGGAAGTAAAATTACATAAAGATTGATTGGAGAGAGTATATTTATACTATATTCTAGCAAGTCTGCCATTTTTTACTAAAAATCCCTGTCTTGAATGTAAATTGAATTAATTATTACCTTTAATTTTAGAGTTATAAATTACAGCCAACAGTCTTGGAACCACACATCTTGATAAAACGTTATCCTTTCTTTTTTTTAATTCAGCATCAAGTTAATTATGAAACAAGTATCAGAGTATGATATCTATGGAGGTGATAATACTTTATAATGGCAGAAGGTTTGAAAAGAATTTATACTAGTCAATTTAATCAGATATTAATAAATATAAGATTTTCTGGTCCTACTTTTTTTAATCAAATGAAACTTTGTAAATCTCATGAGAATAACATTAGTAAAGAAAAAAATGGAGCATTTGTGAACTAATTTGGTTATTTCAGTTTAATTACAGGCACAAAACAACATTTTCTGGTCCTGCATTATTTATATTAAACAGATTTTATATTAAACAGATTTGAAAATCTGATGACAACAGGTTTTGTGAAGAAAAAAAAGTGATAGCATTTTTTTATTTGATCTTGAACCTTTCACCTGAGGGATTAGCATGCCTTGGTTGTATTTGGCAGGAGAATGTTATCTTTGAAAATATGCCGTTTTTATTTGATGTGATCCAAAATAAAGCTTAACCAAATTGGGTCACAAGTGCCAGCACTTGATAATTTAAAGTGTTGTAAAAATGATTAGTGTTTACAAGTACAATTTGCTCCAGGAAAATTTGGAACCACTTTAAGTTGGAAAAGTGTCAATATTTTATGATTTATTTTATACCAGCCATGCCCAGATTGCAAGAACCTTTTCAACTACAAGCTCTAGTCAACTTTAAACTATTTATTTAAAGTTGTGATTTACAGATGCAGTATAAAGTCACTGGTAATTTATTAAAGCACATTGCTGTTAAATACTAGGACGCAAGAATTGATGAACGTACATATTTTAGTATGTGGAGACATATTTTGGACCTTGTTGAAATATTAATATTAACTTTTAAAATTTTTTGACAAAGTTAGTGAAATTTTGTTTTAGCCATATGGGCTTTATAAACCACATTTCCTAGAACATTAATAATCAAAACTATTCCATTTTAAATATTTGATTCCTATAAGTTAATTAAAATACTTTCCTAAAAGGACAGATTGCCATTTAAAATTTTCCTTTTGGTTTCTGAACTATGTCTGTGATTCTATTCTGGTTCTTTTATGTACTGATAAAAGAGAAGAAGGGAGAGGAGGAGAAGAGCAAGAACATTCTATTCTCTAAGACTTAATTTCTCCTTCTTATTAGGTTTATTTTGTTGTTTTTATTTTAAATCTTTTCTCTTTTGGCCACCATGATCCCAAGTGATGACATCTTGTGCAACTTTCTTTTTATGTATACATTCCAGATTAGTTTTGAGAGGTATTTTCAATACTCTAATACAGGAACTAAAACTTCTTCTGGCATTTTCTGACTCTTTTTCTATTTTTGTGATACAGATCTGAAACATTCCAATTTGGTCATATCAGTATCATGGCACAGTAGAAAGATTATAGGTGTTGAAGTTCAAAAACTTGACTTAGAAATATCTTTTTTCTTCTAACTCTTTATTCTTGTGCCAGCTACTTAATCTTTCCAACTTTCAGTAAATTCACATGGAGAATGACAGTAAGAATACATGTCTCACAAAGTTGTTGTATGCAATAATAGTATGTAAAACATTTTACACGTTAGCTGCCTTAAATATGTTTAGAATAATAGCATTACAAATGTACTTAACTATAAGTTTATAAATAAATACATAATAAAATAATTGCCAATGTTGGCATTTATTGTGTAGATTCCTTGGAATTTATCTGGAATATACTGTAGGAAAATAAATTGAGAGGAATAAATAAAATTTTAAAAATGACTTTCAAAATATATAATTTTGATTTTCAATGGAAATTAAAGACATACAGATATTTTTCTTTGGGTTTCAGATCCTCATGTAACAACAAATATACAAACACACACATACAAGGTTGTTTTAGGTACTGACAAGTGATTAATTTGCAAAACCAGAACACTTGTATATATGTAGCATAGCATAAAGGGCTCGCTGTGTGTGTCTCTCTCTGTGTGTGTGTGTGTGTGTGTGTGTGACATCTATCACTTCTCATAATCATTTGGAATTTTCCTAAATGTTGTAAGAGTAGTTTTAATTTTTATATTTGATCCCATACCTTAACAGTTTTAGCTCTAAGCATGTGCAGAATGCTGGTCAGCTACCTGCCAGCAATTCTTTACATCAACTCTGCAAAAGACACTTGTCTGGGTGTAGTGCATGCCCTGGTGTGCACTGACAACTGAGTGTTAAAATCTCTGAGGGACTTCCAGGAGCGACTACGAGTCTGATGCCTTGGATTGCCTGTCCACATTTGGAACTCTAACAATGAAAAAAAGATTTACCTCTCATGCAGCTGCCTTCTTTCTTCTGATTTGATGTTCTCTCTCCCATCGGTGAGATTTTAGTAAACAACTTCAAAAACTGACATAGGCTGACAGCACATTGCAGATGCAAAGGGTCAGTTTTCTTCCATTCTCTTTTAGATTTCATATTTTTCAAAATTTTTGAAATTATTGATTAGGCTTAAAATTTAGGTTGTTACGAAATGGTTTTGAAAAGCCCATCAAACTGCCAGAAAATGTAAAAAAAAAAAAAGCAAATCTTCAAGGTGTTATTTCAAATTAGTGATCGCTAATTAAATGCACTGTTTTGTCATAGCACCCTTACATCTCTGGGTGATTTCATCTGTGGTCCTGACAATGTTCTATGTGTTTTATATTTGTATTCACTGTTTTTTAGAAAGCGGCTGCAGTTTTTCTTCTTCTGCCTCTCTTTCCCTTACTCATTTTACTTCTCTCGTATTTATTTACTGTGATTTTCAAGTAAATGTTATTGATTGATTAATTTATTTACTACACCCAGACTCTTCCAAAGAAGCTTAAGGCACAAAGCAAAAATATAATACCTAAAAATATTAAAAACAATACCCACCAAAAGGAGCCAAAATATTGGAAAAAAAGTTCCAAGGGGTGGATTATATTCAAATCTATTTATACATTTATATTTTTATTTTGTATTTTGCCATTGAAAATTTATCTTCTTTGTGGATAGTCTTAAAATATTGACTACGATTACTCTATTAAATGCCTTCAAAGTGTAGTCACTGTAGCATTATGATTCATAAACTGTTGTTAATTAAGAATGAACAGTATTTTGAGGGCTTAAATTCAGGAGACATATGTAGCCAATAGATAAACAGATAGATAGATATTTCAATTCAATTTTATATTATTACACCTTCTAAATATAATTTTGATTCCCATTTTGATGTTCCTTTTTTTCCATTTGTAGAAAGATGGGACTAATGTATAAAGGAATGCTATTAGAGTACTTATGATTACACATATATATTATAGTTGATGAAGGATTTAGAAATGGAAGTCCGGCTATGGAGTCATATGTCATTGCAAAGATGCACCAACTGTTTTGAAAGAAATTCTTGTTCTGAACTTTAGACCTTGGGGAATAATGGCTTCGGTGAATCCATTATTTATTACTGTAGATGGTATATTATCTATGAAGTTTGTGGATGAGGACAGATCTTGTGTTAGATGTTTTAAATGCATTGAAAAATATAAATACATTTCCATTGTAGGTATTATTATCTCTGAATACTATAACAATAATTAAAATGTTAATATTTTCAAGACTGTTAGATTTTCAAAGATCCTCTATTTTTAAAGCACTTCAAATACCTTAACTTCTATTTACTGAGACAAATAAGAAATTCTTATTATATTTTTAGGGATAAGTAAAAAAAAAAATAAAGCAAATATTTTATGTCAATTACTGATTATCAGTAGCATCTGAATCCTGAGACTAACCTTTCTGTGTGTTTAAAGTCATAATTTTATTGCTTTTAGCCATGATATACTAGATCATAAGATAGTTAAAGTCAATAAATATTTGTGATATAAAAACTAGATGTGTAATGTATCATTAATGTGTGATTTTTTTTCTAAGCCAGGGCTACAAACTATATTACTTATATTTTATTATAAAAGTAATTTTCATTTTCCTGTTTTTAACTTAAAGAAAATAATTTCTTTATACCTAACAAACAACTTTAGAAATGTTATTTGCGTTTCTTGCAATGTTGAATTATTTCATGTGTATTTTCATGTTTTGCCAGATTCAAATGTTAGGAAATGATATTGAAAATTGAATTAGGAAGACTAATTAATCTGTCCCTTTCTGGTGTCCTTTTTATTGTAGTACTGATCTCTGATCTCTCTGATCCTTCCCTTGATAATCACGTGGGAGTGTAGTATAGTCAGGGTTATCAGAGAAGGGGTTTTAAATAAATCTAATTAAAGAAAAAGGAGGGGAGCTTGGAGAATGAGTTACCACTGGTTGACTTTATTACTGATACAAAAGGACACATACTCTATCATCTAATAAGAAAGAAATCACATGATCCAAAGTGAGTCTCTTTATGATCTTTGGTCCAGACTAGTCCAAGGGGAATGTAAAAGTATAAAGTTCAAATCTTCTCTCATCTTTTTTGTTTGGATTGAGGTCACTGACAGGGCAGGGCAGGGGACTGTGTGGTTAACTGTAGTGAAGACAGCCTTTGAGCCAATGGTAAGTGTTATGTTCAAATGTTGCCAATATTTTTAAAGTCTATAAAAAAAAAAGATCTTCAAAAAATGTGGACAATGAAATCCTTGTCTAGCTCCTTTTTTGCTTTTTCCTATTAGCACATAAAGTCACAAATGCGTGTTACCAAGTCAAACATACTCACACTTGTAGATACATGTTCCCAGCAGGGTTTCATTTGTGCTTAGTGCTGCGGTTTGGTGAAAAACCCTCTCATGTGTGTAGTTGTTTTCATTTTTGAGCTTGTCACAGCATGAAATCCGTGTCTCACTGAGAGCAGTTTTTTAATACCCTGAGACTTAGAGGCTAAGTAATTTAAATGTTTGAATATGCAGAATGAAAGCTCAAGTGCAGTTTGTACATTTATATCAATTTCTGTTATCAAAGAATAGAAAAGGTTACAGTAAAACAATGTGATCTGTAGTTGAGGGTAGTTAGAAAGCTTGTTCTTTTGTTTCCATGTTTTTCTAGAACAGAATGAATTTCTTCCCTAAAAATCCACAAACACATAGGATACCAATTATAATATAATAAAATAGCTCTGCATTCAAAAAAATATTTCCTTTAAAGCCTTCCCTTATAGTCTGTATACCTAAGAAATCTTAGAACGAGCTTCAATGTGGAAATGTTTAGTCATTGTCTTTCATACAATTCTAAACCCTGATTTTTTTTTCTATAAGTCTCCACTTTACCAAAAACAGCATCAGAGGTTACTTTCTCTTGATTTCCAAGTCTGTGTACATTCAATCCCCCAAAGTGAAAGATAAGACCATTCTCTTAAATTTATGGTGTGTATATTTACTGACTGGCATGTGACAGGAGCACCAGGAGCACCGGTTAGAAAGCCACAGCTTTATGATGCTTTGGGTCAAATGTTGTTTTGACATTATGCTTATTTTGCAGTAATCAGAATATTAAACTGAGGAGAGTTTTCTCATATATGCAAAATGCAGAGTATAAAAAGCAGCAGTTTAGTAGCATTATAAGGCCAAGCAAGGTTAAGGTTTGCTTGCCTTGTGGTGCAGCTGATAAAACAATTGGACTGTTTCCAAGATTCCTTGACTCCAGCTTTGTCATTTATTTTTCTCTGTCGTTCTTTTTTAAGGGAAAAAATAGACTTATTTCCATGAAACTCTGAGGTGGCAAACCTGACTTTACATGAAAGAAAAACATTTTCTGTAAGTGAAATGCATATGGAACTACTCCAGCAAGTTCAGTTTGTGTAATTTGTTAAGACTTACTTATATAGGAGGAGCTAAAATAATTTCCAGAGAGTAGAAAAAAGAAAGGAAAAAAGAGAGATTTTTGTCATAGCCTTTTGACAAAGATATTGACAAACCAAGTGAATGATAAACAGAATCTTTAAACAGATGGTTTTAAAACTTTAAATAGAATACTTTTATGCTCATTGACATATAGTAATTACAATTTGTATGGTTTTGAAAAGGCTGCTTTTTATTTAAACACAAGCACTCCTATATTGTAATCAAATAATTTGTGTTTGACAGACCTAATATAATCTCCTAATCTTACTATTTAAACCACTACCTTATTCTACCCATTTCCACTATAGTGTGGTTTATTAATTTTAAAATTTCAATCTATTTACATGTATTTATTGGTTATTTGCCTTGTTATTCAAGTTGTGGTAGGCATTTTGAAGAATACAAAAGAATTCCCGAGGAGTTTACCATGTAGTTGAGTAAAAATGACAAAGATATACTAAATAAATGAATAATGTTATACAGTTTGATTCTTCTTATTTCTACTGAAATATTTTTTTCTTAGAACAAAATGTATCAATTATAACACAATGTCATATAGTTCAGTTTTACACATTGATTAAAATCTTTGAGAAGACATGTAAACATTTAAATAGATTTACTTGGTAGGTAATCAATAATAACCTCAGAAGATGACGCAGCCAAATAAACAGAAAAATAAATAAATGAAAATGTGATGAAGATGGTAGAAGAGAAAGATGTTAAGTTACTTAATATTGTGGTGTTTTAAATTTGAATTCTAAATTTTTAGTTCTGCAATCAATAAGTATATATTACATGTTGCTCTCCCAGTTTTATAAGGCATCAAGACCAGCCACATAATTTGAGGGGCATGGAGAATAATGAAAATAGCTTGTTGAAAAATTATTAACAATTTTAAGATGATGACAAAGAACCTTAAACCTAGGAAAAGAACCCTTTGTGTCTGCAGAGATTGATGCCCAAAAAGCCGGCCCTGTAAAGCACAGTAATTGAATGAAAGTCTTCAAAGTAAGCAATGGTTTTCAGTTCTTTAAATCATTATTCCTTGGCAAAATACTAGTACCTTCTTTGAGGATTTCTATGAGGTTTAATGAAATATTTCATATAATCCACTTAGGCAGCTGTGAGTGCTTTAGAGACCATTTGACAAATGATAATTATTATTTTCATCCTTACTTATATATTAACTATTTCACTATGGTTTTCCTCCTATTTGTTGACTATACTATCATAAATTTCCCTTTCTTCCTTTCCTTTTTCCTCCCTTTTTCTCCTCCATGACTTTAATCAGCTTTTGCTCTTTTCATTGAAAAATAAATATGGGTCTTGTACCTTTATTTCCTATAACAAGGACATGCCATACTCAGTGGTGGCACCTCACAGTCCCAACCATACCTCCATGCTGAGAGCATTCTTTCATCAGATTTCCTTGACATCTGTAAAAGATCAGTCCGGGAATGTATAATTGCTAGTGGTGTAGTCTGTGCAGTACAGAAAATACGGCTATTCATCGTGGAGAGTAGCCCAGTCACTGGAGTTTAAATACATCAGAGTGTTCTTTAAAAAGAAGAGGCTGGAATGCATTGGTAGTTTGGTATAGGACATTTTATAGTCTGAATAGATGTTCCACTGACTCTACACGTAGTCCACATAGATTTCTACTCGTTTCAGTAGATAATTTTAAAAAGGTGTATTTTAAGTTGTGCTGTGAAGAGGAAAATGTTGAAGTCTTTTGAAAAATAATAGAAAAATCAATTCATATAAAAATTTTGAACAGAGAAAGTATGACTTAAATGAAGTAATTTTTTTTCTAATTATAGGTATTAAAATTTGTGTGACACAGGTATCTGTATAATTCTTTTGCTTTACCTGGAACTAATCCACGTGTGTAAAAGTTGAGATATAGCCAACACAAATGTAGCATATCTTTCTATGTCAGTAACAAAGTCAGAAAATTATGATGTCTCTCTCTTTTTTTAAGGGTACCTTAGAAAGATCAAAATGATCTCTATATAAAATAAAAATCCATGCCTTACTGCATTCCAGAATTTCATGGAATATATTGTTTCTTAAATGTTTTGAATTAAAATTTTCTGCAATAAATAGCCTGTTCTTTCAATAGCAATATACAAAGCAGACACTAAAACTTGTTACAATGTCAGACGTTTTTTAACATGAAAGGAAAACTGATTACAAATGTGAGTTTTATTTGAGGATTCTGAGAGATAATTATTGAAGTCAGATTCCCAATATAATTTAAAACCATCCAAGCTTTTTGATGATGTTTGCTGATAATAAAAATAATTATTGAGTTTCCATTATATGTGTATTTATAGATATATACAGATTTAATTGTTAAATTTGTGCATGTGCCTCTGAATGTATTGTTCACAAATTGAAATTAAATATAAATTAAAAATTGGACCACACGAAGATGAATTGAATTCCTACTTCATTCCTCTACCAACATGCCACATCAAGCCCCTGAAATGTATTTATTCCATTTTGCAAAGCCATTGATCCTACGTAGGGGGGAATCTGCAAGATTTGGTCTTTTCTTATAGTTGCAATCAGATCTTCTGTTGCTATATCACTCTACCACATACCCAAAGATATGTGAACATTATCCTGATCACAGAGGATGGTGAGCCCCTATAACCTTAATATTTTAATATTTCAAATCATCTTGAGCCTCTCCTTCTTCTCTATCACTTAAGTCTTTACTCAATTATTGCCTAAAGTAGTTCTGAAATACCCCCTACATCACACACACACACACACACACACACACGCATTCTACACCCTCAACTTTTTCCTATGATAATTTAATCTATGTTTTACACACACACAGAAAGATTTTGCTTAAAGAAAACAGGTGCATTCTAGGCTTTTTCTGCTAATGTGATGATTCCCTTTCAAATAATTTATATTCGTTTTACTTTATGAGCAGAAATCTTGAATTTTGCAACTTTTTACATGTTTTTTAATGGCTCAAGAAGTAGATGTCATTTTTTAGGAACTGGAGGTAGCTATAGAGTTTTATGCTGATGTCTTATCTGATATTTCTTTGCAAATGTCTAGGCTTGAATGTAATCATAATTGTAAAAGTCCGTGAGACTCTGGATTAAACAATCGTTGAAAGTTAAATGATCAGTGAAATATCCTAAGAATATATAAATATTTTAAGGTACAATTTTATAAATAGTATGATGTGTTTTTCTTGCTACTCATTAGAGTTTATATTTTCCTTTAAATATATTCACTTAATTCAGAGCAATATTTGGAATTTTCAGGATGTCGATATTCTTCAAATTGTTCAGAGACCAAGTAGTTATAGAGATCACTGGCAAAGGAGGATGGTCTTTCCTGCTCAACTTAGTCTCAGATAGAAATTAAAAGAAATCAGTTCCCCTAAGGGAAAATGTTGTTTTCCCTTATACTCATAAAGGAAACATGAGGATATGCATATAGAAGTGGTTGAATGGCTGGCTGATCTGTTTGAGTGACTTAATGAAAATGGAGGCCCTTACATAGCAATGATATCTTATAGGTTCCAGGCCACAGGGATTTCTTGGCATCCAAACCATGGTACTCTATTTGTGCTTAAAAGACCTCTATTCATTGGGTTGGTGGTTTACATTGGCATTAATCTAATTACATTCCGGTTGTTTTGAATTTAGTTTAGATATGCTATAAGTGATTCTACTTTCAATAATCATATGCAGAAATTTTAAAGTAGCAGTCAACGGAGGACTTTTAAA
This sequence comes from Eulemur rufifrons, assembly GCF_041146395.1. Classification (NCBI taxonomy): domain Eukaryota; kingdom Metazoa; phylum Chordata; class Mammalia; order Primates; family Lemuridae; genus Eulemur; species Eulemur rufifrons. Next base: position 39,720,217 of record NC_090989.1, read on the forward strand.
ATAACCAAACAGTAGAACAACCAAACTCTTATGTTTTTCAGGAGTATAATTCAAAATGTAAACACATGCTGAAAAGCTCTTTAAAAATCAATGAAAGATACTGTACTCATGGCAGTCAAACTTTTTCATGCTAGAATTTCTGGTAACCATTGTGATTGCTAAAACAAAATGAGAAAAAACTCCTGAAATGGAAAAACTTTGTTATTTTCTTTTCCACATCAAATAAAGGTGAACGTTTTGTGGCAAGATAATGATAGGGAATTGGTGGAAAGATAGGAAATAGGACAGTAGCAGTGATATTAGAATGTCAAGCTCGAAACTACTGTCCCAGGATTAAATCATCTACGTGCTCCCAAATCGTGTGTCAATTGACAACACGGAGATTGATTTCTCCAGTGTGTTCTTGATTTCTTCATGTCTTAAATAGAAAATCCAACTTCTTACTGGGTGTTTTTTTGCCCTATTTCTGGATTATTGTTCTGATATGATCTCTGTGCTTTATCTGCATGTGTGTGCTGTGATGACAGTATATGATTGGGCACCCATAATCAAAGTATGATAAAGAACCTAAACCTAGAAACATTATGGCATTTCCTAATATATAATTCAAAGTCAAGGGGGGCGGGGAAGCAAAAAAAAAAAAAAAAAAAACCAAAGTCAAAACAACATCCGTAATATAATTGTAAGAAAGTTCAGCATAGTTCTAGTTTTTTCCCTGAAAGAAAGCTTACTTTTTTCTCTTTTTGATATATCAAACATCTTTTTAGATTTTGGAAATTAAAAACAAATAAAATTTTGGTGACCCTTGCTGTCCCCCTAGGTACATGGTAATCTGTCCGGTGGGTAACTCAGCACCTGTGGTGGCTGAATTGGCCATTTAGCTGGCTAATTATCTAGAAAGGGAATTATATTTGATAAGTATTTAGTAGTTGAGAAAATAGAAACTTCAGAAGTTACTAAAACCAGAATTAAAATCAAGTTTTCTTAATTGTTCAATTCTCTTCTCCTGCCCCACCCCCTCATTTTTCAACATTAACTAAAGAATTCTCTGTTTTATATCTTCTCTAGTACTAAAGCTTGGCAAAAAATTTGAAGTAGGTGAAATGTGAAGAACGTGTTTTGTTTCGTCAGTTCTACCCTTTTATTTTTCATTTCACGTGGATCCTCACAATTGCCACACAGTCCTGTCTGCTACTCAAATTTAAAGCATATAAAAATACTGCCGATTTTGTTTGCAAGAAAGGCCTTCTTTCTTTCCTTTTTTTCTTTCTTTCTATAGAGTGGTACATGTCTACTGTTTGTTTTTATTAATAGAAATGAAACCTAAATCATAATATTACATTTTTCATTAGCACAGTTAGTGGCTCCATCTTGCTTTTCATATAAAACTCTTGGTAAAATCTCACTGTATTATCATGAGGCATTAATCTATCTTGACACTAGACTGTGACCTCCTTAAGGGCCTACTACCCTTTACTTTATCTGAGAGGCCCAGGGACCTGTCTAAATGCCTCTGCTCTTCCATATAACGGTGTAACCTTTACATATCAATATATGCTCTTGTTTTAATAAAATGTAGACCAGATGGTAAGTTTACAACTCTCTTATAGCTTAGTTTTCATTTTTTTAAAAAAACTTATTATTTCAAAAGCAAAATTGCTTAAACTCATTTTCCACTGTCACAAATTCAGTTTTATGAAAGGAGAACAAGTCAAACTTCACATTGAGAAGTATTTTCTGATGTTTGTTAGTTGTGCTTGTGTAGTACTGCCAATTACATTTATTAGCCCTAAATATTAACCAGCTGGCAGGATTCCATTGTATATAAATAAGACATTTGAGACCTGGACAAGTGCCATTTTGAATACAGCCAGCTGGTGCTTTTTACAGTTTCATTTTCATTCAGCCCAGCAGTACTGATTCCACAGCACACTCAGTGTTTAGGTAAATGACAATAGAAAAACATGTTGTGAATTGGGAATTCTGTAGGAAATTCCACTGTGTAGAAATATAACATTTCAAAGACTCGTTAAACCAAGGAAATGATACGTTATGCACCTGTCTATTGAATTTGTTGAATCTTTTCTTACCTGACCTATGTTTTTAAGCTTTAATTTTCTATGTGCCCATTTTTTTAGAGCTCTGAATTATGCCATGGAAAATGATTGTTGCTTTATTTTTCATCTTCTAATAAGGTTAAAATTATTTTTTGTGATTTATCTTAATCATAAAAGTATTAGGTATTATTAGGTACTATTAGGTACTGAACCTAATAATAGTGTACAGTTTAGATTCTCACTTTATGTGTCAATTTATTCACACAGGCTATGATAGACTTTAATTTTTATCTTGACTAATATTTTCATGTGTATGTCCTGCCTTTGTTGAATTGTTATATAAAAGCCCCTTATCATGCTATTACATCAAATTAGTTTTCAAAAAGTAAATATATTCATAATATACTTATTTAATATATACTAATAAATATTTTATAATATGCTTATTACATTCAATAAAACATGCAGATAAATGCTGATAAAATGAGTTGCACAATTACAGTAAAAATGATGAAAAATTAACTAATTTAAATTGATTAATAAATTTGGGCTGAAAAATATCAGTGTAACCCTAAAAATGTCCCCTTTTTTCAAAAGACTGTGTGTATTCTCAGAATTAATTGGTAAATATAAGAGAAAATATTTGTTGATGTATATCATGTGTGATAGAGTGTTTGTGTGTATATATACTTGTGTATATGAAAAGTCTAAATTAAGCATTAGCCTTGTCACTATAGATAACTTATTTGAGACAGTCAGCCATGGCATACCTCTATGACATTACTTAAAGAATTGGATCGGGATTGAGGAATGAAGTATAGCAACTCTCTTGACTTGCTGGAAAATAAGTCTACTATATATTAATTTACAGTAAAAATCTCTTAGCACCTCCATCTGTTTTCATTGAAATTTTACAAATATTTTAAATTCTATAATTAGCATACCCTAAATAAAACAAGCAATCTTAAAAATGTAGACTTTTCATGGGCAATATAAAACAGATTACTTTATTCTAATAATTAAAATTAAAGCTGTATAATATACAGCATCCCGTTTTCATTTATTTTGTGATTTAATGATTTGCATTATAAAAATCAATGGATCCGTTCTTGTTCATAGGCCCCCTTTCAGAATGCATACATATTTCCTCAATTAAATGTTATGGAAGAAACATGCAGATAAAGCATACCCAGATAAGAATACACCAGCTACAATCCTATTCTATAATAGGCACACCCGTGACATTCGTGTTGCCAAAATCAGTGGCTCAGTCCTCAACTGTCACCTTTCTCATCTTGTAGGACCATTTGACATAGCTTATCACAAATTTATCTTCTCCTTCTAGAAACTTCTTCATTTGGTGTTGGCACACCATATTTGTAGTTCTCCTGCTTTACTGATCACTTCTGCTTAGGCGCTTTTGCTAGATTCTCCCCATATTCTTGAGTTCTAATAAATGAAAAATTCCAGAACTCTTTCTTCAGATTTCTTTTATTCTACCTACAATCGTATCCCATCCAATATTGCCATCTGCATATTGGCTATCCCTATGTTGTATCTTTGACTTCATCATGCTCCTGATTTCCAGACTTATGATGACAGGTGCTTATTGCCATCTTCACTTGCAGGTCTTGTAGGCATTCATAATTAATACATCCCAAATACCTTGAGATTCCTTCCTCAATCCTGCTCCTTCTGCAGTTAATTTTCCCTATCTTGATAAATAGTTTTCTTCCTAACATCATTTAGACCTCTGCCCATGACAGCTTATCAAGGTAGTGATCCTTCTACCCACTTTCCTTTTTTATTATCTATTCTTTTCCTCCTGGAAAGCAAGTTCCATAAAACTTGGGATTTTGCTGTTTGTTTCTTTCACTGGCTTCATCCCCGGTCTTGACTAGTGTCTGGTTCACAATAAGCCCTCGATAAATACTTTTAAATGGATCAAATATAAGGCTGTATTAAATGCTTCTTTCATGTTCTACCTACACCAGATGCCTGTGCCAGGAGTATAATATCTGTAGTTAAATGGATTTCAAGCTGCTTAGAAAGTTTACAAAAATTTATAAAAGGAGTAAATTTGAGTCTCAAGAGTATGAAGAGAATGAAATGAGGAGATTGATTTCTCATGAAATGAGAAATGTACCTTAGACTATAACTGACAAAAAGTGGGATTCTAGTATTAATGTCCAACCTTTCATCATAGCATTAGTATTAATGCCTAATTCTTTAATCTGAGTATAGTATTGAAAATTATACTAAGGAACCTAGCTCTATTCTGATTCATATTTCTGTTCTTGAAAAGTCCTGGTTTCCAGGAACTTGTTGTTTTGAGTTCTTCATTGCTCAGATATATTGCTATTATTCAAAAATAGAACTTTATCTTCATTTGTAATATTTTTCCACATCAACTAATCTTTTAAAAATTGCTGTAAGTATCCTATTTTTAACAATGGATTAAAAAGAATGCATTGGTTTTGTCCAATATGCTGCACAATTTATTATTAATGTGTCTTCTTTTGTGCAGTAGCCCTGCTATTTTCCACCCAGATTTAATAATGGAAAACAAATTTTCAACTCAGCTTCTCTTATTTGGAAGCATGATTTCAACATTAGATCTGAGCTTAAAACAGGTCCCTCATGGTGCAGAAAACTGGGACTCTAAGACATTTTCTGTGCAACACTATTAAGCATCCTACATCTGTAGCAGTTCAAGGTGTTTCTACTTAACAATTTCATGATTACTTAACCTAAAAGCTACATCTGTTTCTTTGATTTATTGTGTAGATCTTATTGAAATCAAGTCACATGTTTTACACTCTTTACTCACCATTTTAGCACTTACTGATAAAGAAAAATAGTTAACTTTTCTGGACTTGTCTGATTATAATAAAATATTATAATATTATAATAATTTTCTCACAGGTTAGAAGTTGAAATCAAGGTATTGGCAGGATTGGTTCCTGCTGAGTGCACTGAGAGAAAAAAAAATGCTTCCAGGCCTCTCTCTCAGGTTTACAGATGGCTGTCTTCTCCTGTGTCCTCACATATTCAACCTTGTGTGTGTGTCGGTGTCCACATTTTCTCTTCTTATGAGGACCTCGGCAATATCAGATCCAGGCTCACAGTAATGACTTCATTTTCATTTAACATCCTCTTTATAAGACTTATCTCCAAATACGATCACAGCCTGAGGTTCTAAGGGTTAGAACTTCAACATATGAATTTTGGGGGTACACAATTCAGCCTATAAAATATGGTTAAATATTTACACATTTCATTTTATTTTTATTGGAAAAATTATAATACGACGATCCTCTTTCACTACTTTAGCAACTATTTATTGGGTGACTCCTGCCAGATATTATGCTCAATTAGAAGATAAAAATGGCTGGACAAATTTGGGCCACAGTGTTAATTAAACATTGAAGTGGAATTTCTTCAGATCATTAATGTACTCTCTAGCTACTCTCTAGCTTAACAGAGCCCCAATGATTCCCAACTGTGCCTAACCAGTTTTATACTTTTATAGATCCACCCCTGCAAGTATATAAATTTTTCAAACACAATGTTAGAATCTTCAGTTACACAGATAATTTTTACTCTTAAAAATCACATAATTTGTTTTTAGGGCAAATATAACCTCTTCAGGAAAAAATGTTTAAGCAAATCAATGCAGTACTAGGTAATATATGCAGTAGTGGAACTATTTAGGAGGTGATGAAAGTGCACAACTGAGGATTGAGTGACTCAATCTTAGGGGGGAGGGAAGAAAATCTTAACTAACAGACAAAGTGCTATTTAAATTGGGTCTTAAAGATCAATGAGTCACTCACTGGGTAGGTTCTATGAAGCAGCAGAGCAGGGAACAAATAAGACAGAAAGAATTGTAAGATAAGCCACACCAAATCAACGGGGAAGCGTGAGTTCGGTCTGTGAACTAGAGTACCTGAGTTCAGATTTCCTTTCTCTTGCACCCTAATGTGTGACTACAAGACCTTCGTTAATCTTTTGGCAGCTCAATGTCTTCATCTCTTGGAAGTATATATTAATACTCCTTTACCCTGTAGCTTAGTTATGAGGACTATATTAGATTTATACATATCAAAGGCTTAGAAAAGTGGCCAATGAAAAACATTTAGTGCGAGATGAGGTTGGGGTTTAGGCAAGCCTGGTAAAAGAACACCAAAATTTAGGAGGGGAATCCTAGGCATTTTGTACTAGAGACTTCCCTAGACTATACAGTGTTCATTCACTTGAATTCAACATCTATAGTATTATCAAATGATTGTTAATATTGAAAATGATGTACTCTGGGCCCTCTTGGGTCTTTATTTAAATATCACCTTTTTGGTGAAGTGTTCCTGGGCCATTCGTTTTAAACTGTTCCCTTCGTCTCAACATACATAACTGTCTTGTCCCCCTTGACTCTTTCATTGCTTCTTCTTAAGACATAACACTATGTAAAAATACATATATTTTACTACTTTATCTTGTTTTGTTTTCTGTCTCTCCTACAAGAATGTAAGGTCCCTGGGGAGAGATACTTCAGAATGTTTCATTCACTGCTGAAATAGCACCAAAAGAGTCACTAGTGCATAATGGATATTTGATAAATATGTGTTGAATTAGTCAGTGAAAGGCTAGCTTCATGTCTTACTGCAGCTGCTCAGTGATACCCAAACTCGATCAGTATTTTTGTGTTTTATGCCTTTTCCCCTGTTGCTTCCCCTGGCTGAAATACTTCTTCCTCCTCCTCCGTCCTCACGTATTTTCACCAGTCAAAATTTCACTTACGTTTAAATTTCTTCACTAAATGCCACTTCCTGACTGCTATTCTCTGTCTCTGGTTCTTGCATTAGGGGTGGCAACTTTTGATGGTGGAAATCACATTTTCCACTTTTCTCTAATGTCCCTCATCCAATCTATCAAGTCCTTTGGCTCTACTACCAAGATATTCCCAGAATCTGATCTGTTCTTCATACTTCTACAAATACAATCCTATCCCAGCTCTGTCCTCTGTCACCTAACTATTACAATAACCTCCTAGTGATCTCACTTCTTAGACCTTCACTCCTTGCAGTTTCTTTTCCACATAGCAGGAGGTGACCTTTCTGTGACATGATTCAGATCATGTCACTCCTCTGCCCAAACCCTTTACCATTCGTCTAAGAATAAAATTCAAAGTCCCTCATGTGGCCTACACAGACCTAAAAAAGCTTGTACTCACCTACGTCTCTGATCTAATGTTTCACCACTTTATGCCTGGCTCATTCAGTTTCAGCCACAGTGACCTTCTTGCCTTGCCTTGATTAAAACAGCACCTCCTGTCTCACAGCTCACGGGCTCTCTGTTCCCTCACGCCAGGATGCTGTATCCACAGACATTCTCTTGGCCTAGTTTCTCATTTCATTCAAGTTTCTGAAAAAAATGAGAACGTATCCCCGGTTACCCTAGGTAAAATTTTATTTCCAACAACTCAACTGTCATCTGCTATCTTCTTAGCCTGTTTTTATCTTTGTTCATCTTTATACTGATTGTCACCACATCACTTATCACGCGCTCATGCCTGTGTGTTTCTTACATGTTATTTTGTCACAGATAGAGCATAAGCTCTACGAAAACAGCAGTGGTTTTATTTTTTTTCCCCCACAGTGTGGGAGATCCCCCTTGCACGATGCCTGGCCCATAATGAATTTCAATTGAATAGACGTATGACTCTCTAATGATAGATTCACACACATATATTTCGATTCTTATAAGCTTTTTTAGGGCAGGAAGTCATGATTTCTACATCTTTATCATAATGATGGTACCAAAAAACTGTTTTGTAGAATGTAACGGCTTAATAAACATTTGTTTCACTTAGTTAACAGATAACAGCTTTGTAAGCACTTATAAATTATCAATATTATCTGTTAACAACTAAATAATCCTATTAGAAAGGTACTATTGTCATCTCCATTTTAAGCATGAGATACCCAAGGCTTAACACATTGTCCAGTATAGAGTAAAAACATAAAAATAATATCTATTTTTATTTGTATTAAACTATTTAATATGTCTGTGGACATTTTGTGCAGATAGATAATATATTTTTATTTTTTTAGACAGAGAACAGTGAAAAGAAGTGAAGTCAAGTAAAACCTGGTTCAGTGTGGAATATTATCAAGCAAAAGTTTTATTTCACTTTAGAAGGGCACATGTGTCATAGATAAAAGACAGCTGACTCATTTATAATAAAGAGGTGAAGCAGCCAGATAGACAATTAACTTTTGTCATTAATTATATTTATTGAATTTCAAAACAATAAAACAAATTTACACTTGTCAGAAATTATAGTGGCCTTAAATAATGTACAGAAACTTTAGACAAATAAAAAAGAATAGGAAATAGGGAAAGTTTAAATTGAAAATACATTCGTATCATTTTATAAGAAAAAAAAAATTCCACTGTATTCCAGTGACATTTTTGGTCAATTTAGCCTAACCAGAATAATAGTAATTAACAATTGTTTACTGCGTCCCAGGTGCTACACACAATTTCAATCATTTTAAATGGACAATCTACTTTTCTTCACATCTCTAAAAAGTGTTCACTATTATTTTTCCATTTTACAGATATGTAAATTAAATCATAGTCTATTAAATCTCCTGGTTATTAAGTAGCCGGGCGAGGTTTCAAACACAGGGTCTGTCAATCACTGGAGTTTAGAATCTTAAATCTGGGCTCCCTGAGATACTCAATGGATAAAGAATCAAAAATATTCCTGTGAAGCCTGGTTGGTATCCTTGTGGGAAGAACAGCAGAAATTGGTGCTATAAAGCAGCTCACATTTCAAAGTAATGCTCTAAAGTATTACACTTATTTTGTAAAAAAATAAACTTAGCTATCTCAAGATCAGTAAAACTTAGCATATGTTCCATAGTGACATCAGTTAATTTCATTTCTGTCACTCTGAGTGCTCCACAGGTATATTGTAAATTGCTATGAATTACTGTGGCTGTGACCCATTATCATAGCAGGAAATTACATGAATCTCACAACTGATATGAAATGTGCTGCTGTCACTGTTATGCATTAATTTCTAAGTAGTTGGCCATTTGTAATAATTCTGTAAATGTCCGTCTTTGCACAGTTTTCAGTCTAGACAAGTTAAGCCAATGTGCGTGGAATTTTCCCCCATTATTTTCAAGCAGTTATGCTGAATTCTAAAATTACCTTTTTATTGGGCAATTTCACCTTGAACATATTTCCAAGAATTGGAAACATGGTAGTCTCATTGTCCCACTCCCTGATATTTAAGGGAAAATACATTCTATAAAAAGTAAAACCATTTGGCCATAAATGAACGGAAGACAGAGTGAGAAAATAGCTGATGACTGTCAACAGGTTTTTTTAATCTACTTTTGTAGAATAGATAAATGGTTTATTAGATGATTTTTTAACCATATTGATTTCCCCTTTGCTGACATTATTTTCAGATAATGGCATAATTCATGGTTATAGTTTTAAAAAGAACATCTTTGCAATTATAAGTCTCCATTACATTACAAATAGAAATATTTCATAATTAAAATATCAAACCTCTATAATGCAAATTACACATTTCTTATCATTCTCTTGATATTGACATTCTTCCCCTAACAGGAAAAATAAATTCAAATAGCAGATTTAATTGGAAACTTTTGACAATGACAAATTTGGATATGGTCTCCCCATGACATATTTTATATTTTAGTATATCATATCGTTGTAAAGTCAATGCCCAATGCCTCTAGCTAGAAATTCCTTTTTTTTTTTTTTTTTTTGGTAAGTCTTTAAGCATGTTTTAACATTTTTGAAAGTTTTTTCCACTTGCCTCCCACTATATCCCAGACCTTCAGATTCTTTCTCTTCACCTTCCAAAATTTTTTCACTATCTATTCCAAAGACCTTTATCATAAATTTAGTAACATATAATTTCTAGAAATTTATTTCCCTCCTCTTTTTTCTATAAACCTTGCATAGGTCTTATATTTACTCAGTTAGGATCACTCTCTGACACATAACTATATGAAATACTGATTTCTTAAATCCAGTGCTTTATGTAACCAGAAGCACACTTCTGCACTTGGTTAATTATATATCTTTGACATTTGGCTCATCACATGCCATTTAATTTTAGTAAATCTCTATAGGGTTCTTACTTGGTTTTAGGCACAGTGCTAGATGCTTGGGAGGGGAAGATGATCCAAACCGGAGACCATGTCAGGCAGAAAGAATAATGAATATAGAGATGAATATGTCAATATGAAAGAATAATGGGCTATAACTGGTAGACAATATGCTTCTTAAGAATAGGCATCCTACCTTCTTCATTACTGCATTATTGATATAGAGCTGGAAACATAGTAGTTAATCAATAAACATAAATTGAATGTTCTTGGAAGGAGATTTATAAAGAATCAGGACACTATCTCACAGAGAAAAAATTAAAGAAATCTATTTATATATACAAGTCTTGAAATTTTCTACTGTTGATGTTTCATCTTTCAGTACAGAGAGAAATCTTTCTGAAATATGTTTTAGTAGTCAAAAAATTCTAAGATAATAAGCTGTGTTACTCTTCACATGTGAATATACATTGCATGCATTCGTAAGAAAATGCAGTGTATATTCATTCAACAGAGGACTTCTTTAGAACTCTTGTATGGATCTTTGCAGTAGTCTTTCTGAAGCTCTCCTCTTTTCTTTTCTCTGGACTACTGACTCCCTGTCCAGATCTCACCATGCCTCTCTTCAGTAGTTTCTAATTGTAGCAAATGAAGTAGAGACAAGTCATATTGCCCAAATTATTCCAGGCCTTTCTGGTCTAAGTAGAGCAGGTCCTCAGATAACACTGTCTTGTTCAACATCATTTTGTTATAACATTGATGAGAAAAAAGTTGATTCCCTGTTGGGGCCACTGTCTTTGTGGAGTGTGCATGTTCTGCCCATGTCTGTGAGGGTTTTCTTCACATTTTCCAGTTTCCTCCCACATCCCAAAGATGTGCCTGTTAGGTGAATTGCGGTGTGTGAATTGTCCCAGTGTGAGTGAGCGTGGTGTATGAGCGCACCCTGTGGTGGCATGGCATCTTGGCTAGGGTCAGTTCTTGCCTTGTGCCTTGAGCTGATGAGATAGGCTCTGGTCACCTGATACCCTCAACCGAAATAAGTGGGTTTAAAAATGAATGAATGAATGAATGCATGCATGAATGAATACAAATTATTGTCAAATAAAAATTCATCACACCAAGTAAACTATGATCATACAAATATATGGCAATAAACGATGTGATGCAAAACCATTCAGCGAACCCACCATATTTGCTATTGTTCAGTTTTTAGCTGCATGGTGGGTGGAGGTGCTCTTTATAATTTTTTCTTTGTAAACATTTATTCCTTGATTTAATGTATCACCGCCACAACAGCTGTCACTCACTGATGCACCAAAAATTGAGTAGTTATCTGACTTTTTATTAATCTTCCTTAAATGTATGTATAGTTCCCATTTATTTCCATGTTAAATATTAGAAGTGTTTTGGGTCCTTATTTAGAAGTTAGGTGATGTTTTTTGTGACTAGAAATGTGCCTGGGAACTTAACTCTTGTTCATATGAATTAGCCTATGGTAAAATTGGTGTCATTACATGTCATTTAGCGTAAAGTCACAGTTTCCAAGAAACTCTGGAGGATGTTCAATGAGAACTGACTGTACCTGCTCACACTTGAACACGTTCTGTCCTCACACATCACACTAAGTTTGCTCACACATTTTCTCCACCTCTGTATGTCCCCACATTTCATCTGTAGAAGTTCCAGTCATCCCATCTTTTCATTTCTTCTTCCTTAATGCTTTTCCAGGACCTTCCTTCCAGTGATAATCTGTTCTTGATTCTCAACAGCTCCTTGCAATACCTGAGGGAGAATACACATCCCATCTGCTTTGTATGACAGTCATGCCACCCCCTCCACCATCAATTTCTGGATAATAAAAATAGCATCTCACTGACCTTTTTTACTATTCACAGTTTCTAATCTAAGTTTTGCACATAGAAACACTTAATGCATGCATATAGAGTTGAATAAAGCTGCTAATATAAAGACATTTAAAAAAATCACAATTCACCACAGAAAATCCCTTTGGAGAACTATCAAACTAGAGCAAGCTACTGTCTATCATTCATACGAGAAGAAATACGGTACTGAAAGTAATCCCCCACATTGTTTACATGTTTTTTAAAGCACACATTTTGCATTTACCACCAGATGTGAAATAGAAGAACATAATGGTGAGATTTTCTTGGTTTCTATAATAATATCTTACAATTCCTTGTAGGAGGTAGAAGATGAGGTTATTCAGGTGAGCATCTTTGTAAGGCATGTCTGGGCCATGGCAAATCTGGAACAAAAGCCAGATGGGATGAAGGCTGAACAAAAGACCGTGCTACAGAGACAGGTGCAGGAACTTTGGACACAGTTTCTAAGGAGACCTAAAAGTTATGGAATCAGACATCAGAGCATCCTGTCAAGTCAGATAGAGCTCAGAAGTTAAAAACCCAGGTCGCCAAGGATTGAGTATAACCAACCAATAACCAATTGCCTAGTCAACTTAAAAACAAAATAGTTAATCTGGGAAGGAACCCACAAAGCAGTATTTTTAAAAAGCTCCCTGGCTAATGTTTAGCCAGAATTGAAAAACATTGATTTAGGGAAATTAGACAGACTATAGTAAGAGATATGGGACATTGGTTCAAAGCTGCAAAGAGTCATGGGATCCCAGTATAGTGAACCTTAATCCAAGCTGGGAGAATAACTAAAATTAAAGCCCCTAGAAGGGTGAAGCTGAGACTGCTGTAGCTCTTGTCTCACTATAGGGGTTTTAAGAAAGTAGAAGTAATCCCATTATTGGGCATCTACCCAAAAGAACAAAAGACATTCTATTACAAAGACATCTGCACCCAAATGTTTATAGCAGCACAATTCACAATTGCATAGATGTGGAAACAACCCAAATGCCCATTAATTCATGAGTGGATTAGTAAAATGTGTTATATGTATACCATGGAGTATTACTCAGCTATAAGAAATAACGGTGATTTAGAATCTCTTTTGTTCTCCTGGAGAGAGTTAGAACCCATTCTACTAGGTGAAGTATCCCAAGAATGGAAAAATAAGCACCACATGTACTCACCAGCAAATTGGTTTCCCTGATCATCACCTAAGTAAGTGCACATTTGGGAATAACACCAATTGGGGGTCGGACAGATGTGGGGGGTGGGGGGAGGGGATGAGTATATACCTACATAATGAGTGCAATGCGTACTGTCTGGGGAATGAACGTGCTTGAAGCTCTGACTCGGGGGGATGGGGGGGATGGGCAATATACATAACTGGAACTTTTGTACTTTTATAATAAGCTGAAATTAAAAAAAAAAAAGAAAAGAGAAATGAAAAAAAAAATGCAGGTATCTGTGAGCCCAACAGTGAGGTGCTGGGTAAAGTAGACAGAGGGGACCCAAGGATCCTCACACAATCCAGCTTCCAGGAGATGTTATGCCTTTAATAGCCTGCATCTTGTTAAAACTGCACAAAGTACCAAGGCCTGCCCCACCTACTTAAGAATCCTAAGCAGGGATTGTATATCATTTTCTTCCTAACTCTTCCTCTCGCTCTCCAAAATCCTTTGTTGGTTTTCTTCATTAATAATCTCTGGTTCTTTCACCTTTTTCCTGGTTTTCCAGGTCTTTTCAGTGTACTTTACCCAAACTGGGATGTTGGCTTCCCTATATTCAATAAGGCAGTTCTTATACCATACTCAAATTTCTGCTGAATACTTAGAATTTAAAGGTAGGTGCAGAATAATAGTAGTTATCATTATTAGGATAACTATCTATGCCTTCCAAGACATGCCCCTTCTGGCCATTTCTGTCATTAGACTCTGGCCCACATCTTGTTGTTGATGTGGACATTTCAACATCATATCTCTATCTTCTCTTTCCCCAATCCATTGGCCACTAATTTAATTCTCTGATTACAAACACACACACACACACACACACACACGCACACACATGCACACACAAAATTCTACTCACCATTTGTCTCAAATATTTTATATTACTCAATCTTTTTGTATCATACTGTTTTTATATATGTATAAATATATAATATATATTTATAAATATATATACATGTATAAATATATACAATATATATTTATACATATATATTTTGTGTGTGTGCACTTTTGAGACCAGAACACTCTAAGAAAAAGTATTTCGAGTAAATAGAAATATAATGATTTTTGTGGATAAATCTGTGCTTGACACTTGACAGTGACAGCTTGGTTGTAAGAGATTGCGCATGTATGCTTAAAATGCACAGTGTTTGGTAGATGCTCAAACACTAGTGGGATGAAGACTGAATTTTTAAATAACTATGAGTGTTTATAAGGGAAAAGGCATGAGAATAAGAAACATGAGTGGAGAAAGAAATAATGTGAATCAATTTAATATCACTTAAAATTATTTGGTCTGAGATCAATCATCAGTATAATTTTGTAAAATGCAAAACTGTGTATTTCTTATTAACCATGGACATGCAAAAGTAATAATGCAAACCTAATATTGGTGAAGTCATTTTCTTTTTATTGTCTTCTACAAATTTCTAAGAAACTAATTTTAAGTCTTAAGAGGTAAATCCTGATGTTAATTTTTCTCACATTCCTAATATTAACATCTGAATCATATTACCCTGTATACTTAATATTTTGCAGCTTCTCCCTCTCTTAAAGAAAATGTACCTTCCCCCATACTTCACATTAGCAACTAGCTAAACATGTTTTCTGCAAGAGTAATTAATATCAACAATAAGTATAAATCCTTAATTACTATAATTAGAGCATACCAGAATGATAGTTACTAGGTTAAATGCCAATTAATTATTGAAAATGTGTTTACCTCCAAAATACATATTTGACTCAGTGACAAGGACCTGTACTATCCAGAAAATACAAACTAAGAGTCTCCTGAGTATCCTACACTACCTTTAATGATGGAGAGCTTCACTGTGATTAAGCTACTGGGAATGAATTTCAGAATGGCCTCTCCTTGGCCGGGCGTGGTGGCTCACGCCTGTAATCCTAGCACTCTGGGAGGCCGAGGCGGGTGGATCGCTCAAGGTCAGGAGTTCAAAACCAGCCTGAGCAAGAGCGAGACCCCGTCTCTACTAAAAATAGAAAGAAATTATACGGACAACTAAAAATATATATAGAAAAATTAGCCGGGCATAGTGGCGCATGCCTGTAGTCCCAGCTACTAGGGAGGCTGAGGCAGTAGGATCACTTAAGCCGAGGAGTCTGAGGTTGCTGTGAGCTAAGCTGATGCCACGGCACTCACTCTAGCCTGGGCAACAAAGTGAGACTCTGTCTCAAAAAAAAAAAAAAAAAAACAGAATGGCCTCTCCAGGAAGAGGAAGTTGGGATGCATAGTTTTCTTATAATTTCAATAATCTGGAAAGAGATGAAAATCAAAGAATCCAGCCCTGGCATGTATGGTCTAATACATGGAGTAGAAATCTGGAAACCAGGGTAGATATCAGAATCGTTGATTTCGGAGAATTGGAGCTTTAGAAAGTATTTTGAGCTTTTCCTGAGTCTGCATCCCCCTTTGCTGAAGACAACATTACTGCTGGACACCACCACAGAGATTTTTTTTTAAGTATTAGAAAAATGAATGATTTTCACCACCAAACTCTGTATGTCACCAATTCTGCATGTCTTCCATTTCCTTTTTCCAATTCTGCCCTGAAACAATTACTATGCAGTATAGAATCCTGAATAA
Source organism: Eulemur rufifrons (assembly GCF_041146395.1). NCBI lineage: Eukaryota > Metazoa > Chordata > Mammalia > Primates > Lemuridae > Eulemur > Eulemur rufifrons. The sequence continues at coordinate 39,736,138 of NC_090989.1, forward strand.
TTTATGCATTACACATTGTTTCTCAGACTGGAAAAAATGGATAAACTTGGGCATTCCTTAAATTTATAAAGCATAAGTACTATTGCAGTAGCTTTAATTAATGATTTGTCTTATTGCTGCTGCTAGTGAGAAAATAATCATTTAAGGATTTTGTTTCTACTGTCTTTAGTTCTCAGCAAATGCTAGAGTTAGAGACTTGCTATTTTTGCACTGGTTTGAGATGACAAGCCACCATTACTTACAAGCAATTTGGACTTCATTACAAATTGATGAAGTGATAATTGCTCTCTGTAACCTTTTATGTGCAAAGAATTCTGGTGCTGTTTGCATTATCTTTTTGCAATTTATACCTCTGTATTCAAGGACTTGTGATAGCTTGCCAAATGTTAAACTACACTGAGATCTTCATAATTGAAATCATATTTTATGTCAAATTATAAAAATCTCTACATAATATGTTCTGTTTGATGTCTACTAAAATGCTGTTCATTGCAGAAGAAATTTGCAAATGATTCATCAAAGTAACAATCTCATCCATTCTTATAAGGAAATCTTGGTTTATAAAACGTAAAGGCAATTGGTTTATTTTCAAATAATATTGTCATGATCTAGCTTTCTGTAAGATGGTCCCAGAAAACATTTATTCTCTGGAGTTTTTGCCAGCTCAGTACTTTACAGTGCCATTGTAGAACCAATGTAATGATAATTGTGGATTCCATATAACACTGACATTAATACCAGAAATTTTCAGAGTAAACAGATTCTTTTACTCTTTACTTTTTTTCTTATATTAAATTTATACACTAATTTTGCTTTGAATGTGACTATTATTATAGGCAACTCAGTATAAAATCCTTAGAACTGAGACTCTCATGTACAGTTCACTTTTTAAAAGCTCCCTGTATAATACATAAATACACTGAATGTTTGAAAATGGTATATTGGTGATTATTAAAAATACACTATGAATATTTTTCCTATATTAAGATACAAAAAAATCTTGTATATGACTTCCAGCATTTTCTAAAATAGTCCCACTTTGTTCCCTTGTTGGACTTTGGGTGTGATGATAAAATCTGGCCAATTTTGCCTCCAGAAAATGAGTATCTATCTTGTATTCTAGATGCTGAATGATCAAGTTTATTAAATGAATAATGATTTTTATTTGTTTTGTTTTGTAAGTTGGCACATGAACTAGGAAGAATTAAAAGTTTTAAAACTGTGTTTTTCAGATGGGTGGGGTCCGCAAATTGTTTTGGTAATTTAAATACCCCAATATAAATAATTTATTTTTCCCTAATGAGGCTTAAAGACCAAGTAAATGCTGTATTTCTTTGTAGTTACCATCAATTTATAAATCAATATTTTATTTCATTTTGTTATTAGATGTTGTGGATTAGAATTTCTATGTGTCTCTAATAAATATAAATAGAAAAAATATTGTACTTGAAATACTATTGATTTAGTTAAAATTGTTGAAAACCTGCTATTCCTAATGGAAATAAGTAATCTCTTTATTGGAGAAAAATTTAGAGACACATTTATAATGGGCTTCACATTGTTTTGTTTATTTATCTGCAACATTTAAATATATTCTGTAATAAAAACTTTTTATTGTTCTATTGTATATGAAAAATAATTTTTGTGCCTATCCCAAAAGGTGAAATTTTGTGTTAAATACTATGGAGGTCTAAAATTTAGCAAATGTATATGAAACAAAACTAAACCTTGCATACTTCATGAATTAAATTTACAGATGAATAGGGCATTTAATAACAATTATATAATACAGAACTTTTAAGAGTGGTAGGGTTATATAAGGCACAGAGGAGAAAAGAGCACAGTCCAGTAGGTTATACTATAAGAAAGGAATAAAGAATGAAAGATCCATTGGTCTTTTGAAAATAGTTGAAGAGTTCACATTGACAAGAAGTAGTATGTGCATAAGTGAAAATTTTAATTAACTAATCTCGATTTAAACTTTTAGAACAGTTAACATGTAGTTCAGGACCAGTTTTTAGAAAAATGTAAATTTCAAACTAAAGAGTTTGAAAGACTTTTCATAGTAATAGGGAGCCTTAAATGACTTTAAATTCAAGAATGCCGTGGCAAAAGATGTGTTTTCCTGAAAGCTGTAGGCAAAATTGGGCATGGTGAGAAGAAAGTACAGAAACACTTAATATAATAGTTTTAGGGTCATAAGTAACACATGCAAATAAAGATGCTAGGTTAAAAGCTTCTCAAAAATCTCTTCTCAGGATCACAGAAAGCCATGCTTCACTGTTTTAAAAAGTCTTGAAACTTTTAAAGTCTTTTTACACTGAGAAAAGTTGCATTAAGATAAACTTAACTACTATAACAACCATAGGAACAAAACCCCCCAAATATCTGTATATTTCTTGCTTGTGTAAAAGTCCAACGTGGGTAAAAGGCATTAAGAATTGAATGTTTATGGTCTTCTCTTTGTTATGCATAACTTACGCTTTTATTTTTGGGGGATGGGAATGAGGTATATTTATATGTTTACTTCAAATTTTCTTTCATCGTTCCTCAACATAAATCCATCGAAATGATGGCACATTAAAATATGTCATGCATAAAGATACATGGTAATGACATCATTTAGATTCACTTTATTTTGCCATATATCAATTGTACCAAAAACCTGGCTTAAATTGGGAAAGATTAATAAAGATGAATTTTAGGTGGTAATATTTTTATTCTTTTTTAAAATAAGCAATCATACAGAACCACAAATATACAACAAAATCATGTTATGTTGTCATTGGACACAACCACTTTGAGGTTTTGATCCTAGAATGTTTGTTTAAGCTCAATCAATTGCTAAGTGACTTTTTACTGAATATCCATCAAACAATTGCAATGTCATCAATATATTTTATCAAAATTACAAACTACTTTGTGTCAGTGAACTCAAAGAACCTTGCAGCTAATAAAAACTACAAACAAGATTGGTATGGAATTGCTCTGCATCATTTTTTTAAATGAATAACATTAAAGTTTCTGTTTATTTATTCCATAGTTCTTGTGATGCCTTTGACACCCTCATCTTATGTTCATTATTATCGCTAATTCTGCCTCTCTCTTTCTCTTTCTTGAATTCTACAGTGGGAAGAGATCAGTGGTGTTGATGAACATTACACACCCATCAGGACTTACCAGGTGTGCAATGTCATGGATCACAGTCAAAATAATTGGCTGAGGACAAACTGGGTCCCCAGAAACTCAGCTCAAAAGATTTATGTGGAGCTCAAGTTCACTCTACGAGATTGTAATAGCATTCCATTGGTTTTGGGAACTTGCAAGGAGACATTCAACCTGTACTACATGGAGTCTGATGATGATCACGGGGTCAAATTCCGAGAGCATCAGTTTACAAAGATTGACACCATTGCAGCTGATGAAAGTTTCACTCAAATGGATCTCGGAGACCGTATTCTTAAACTCAACACTGAGATTAGAGAAGTAGGTCCTGTCAACAAAAAGGGATTTTATTTGGCTTTTCAGGACGTTGGTGCTTGTGTTGCCTTGGTGTCTGTCAGAGTGTACTTTAAAAAGTGCCCATTTACAGTGAAGAATCTGGCTATGTTTCCAGACACAGTACCCATGGACTCCCAGTCCTTGGTGGAGGTTAGAGGTTCTTGTGTCAACAATTCTAAGGAGGAAGATCCTCCAAGGATGTACTGCAGTACAGAAGGTGAATGGCTTGTACCCATTGGCAAGTGCTCCTGCAATGCTGGCTATGAAGAAAGAGGTTTCATGTGCCAAGGTAAGAGTCTTCTCTATTTTCCTTACAGTGGTATTTCTCACCTGTGAGTTTATCATAGTGTAATTGAAAGAAATGAACTCAGCCTGAACTCAGTTGGCAGCAAAACATGCCTCAAACTGACCAGAGTCTATTTCTGGACTTGATTTATCCCACTTGATGTGATAATTCATACTTTATTATAGCAATACTAATGTGTTTGATTGTGTAGCACTGGCCTGTACCACTAGAAATGTGGTGGTGTTAAACACACTGTTTTAAAGTTTTTCCTGATATTTAATGACTACAGTAGTCTAACTCTAGACCAACTGAAATGAAAATAGTCTCTTATAGGTAGAGGTGAGAGGCACCTTTAACACTCAGCTAATCTAATTCCAACAAAATTGGATACTGAGATGACTATGTATGCTCATCTATCTCATAGGAATATTGACTTTGTTGCTATAAAATATGATTTTTTCTTCACTGACATCTGGGTATCAAATAAGTGTTTACTTAAAAAGGACTAGTGCTTTGAGGAAGATTATTTTATTTAAAAATCAAGAGCTGGTGCTTAATTTTTTAAAGTGTATTTTGCTCAGTGATTTAGCCCTTGTTACTGCTCAGATTATCTGTGTTCCTCTTCAGGTTCAAATATATATTTGATATTAATATAGTATCTGAGAACTTGAATGCTGTTATCAAGTTAATTTTATTAAAATTATCTGTGTACTTGAAGTAGAATCAATTACAAGATCATTCTTTCATATAAAATTAAGTTTATCAGCTATACGATATAAAACCATAATCTCACTTAATCCCAAAATTTCTTATTTAGCATTAGGCAAGGTTTTACACTTAAGAACACACTAAAATTAGTATTTGAATTTTAAATGTACACATACATGGGAGAACTTAAGTACCTGGTTCTTGGTATCTTGTCCATTTTGATACGTTTGTTTGCTGTTATACTCTGTCAAAAATATTAACTGAGTTTGGTATTCCACTCATGGACATACAGTAAGTCACTGTTCTTAAGTCCATGTGGAAGAAATAAATATATATTGTGTTTAAATTATCCTTTTAAAAAATCCAAACAGAACATAGCATTTTGGTTTTGACTATAGACACATAGAAGAACATTTTTAAATGATCCACTCTAGCCTCCTACACCCCCATGTTATGTGGATGCTTGGAAAGACAACCTCAATACTGTTTCTAAAATACTTTTGTAAGTTCTAAAATTAAAACAACATACTAGCCACTACTTGTTTATATACATGAGTGAAGAAAAGTCTCAGTAGTCTTTATATCCCACTTTGAATTGTATTTTATCACTATAATATTTATTTGTGTTTCATGTTATTGGTGAGATTTATTTTAAATAATATCATGAAGGCCTAGATCAGAAGAAATTTAAAAAGTTATCCACTGAACAAATATTGAATGAGCACCTACTTCATTCTAAACACTGTAGTAAGAATTAACTTTTTTTAAACTTTCATTAAATAGGCACTTACTAAATGTCATACATCATGTTGATTTGCTAAATAATGTCCATGGGCTGTCTCATTTATTCCTCAAAATAACCTATTAAGTACTTACTATTACTATCTTCATTTTAAAAATGAGGAAAACAAAGCTTTGACAGGTTCAATGTCTTGCTTTAGGTCCCTCAGCAAGTTAACAATGGAATTGTTGATATTGAAAATGATGTATTCTGGACCTTTAACATTGGAGCTGACATCTGAAACCAGGAAGTCTGGCTCCAAAGACTGTAGTCTTAATGTCATCCAGTGCTGCTTCCCTATCATTCAGGCTAATGGTGACAGAGACTAGGAACCCCACAACATAAATTCTACTACAGTTGGAGGACTGTATTTTGAAGGAGTAGAGCCACAGAGAGTTGGTACAAAGTAGCCAAGAATCTATTAATATAAACCTTATCTATATCAGTTTATTTCCCACATTTTTCTGTTTCTAGATTTTTAAGAAAGAAGAATAACTAGCTGAAAAATCATATTTTCGGAAGACTAAACTTAGCCTGGGTGGTATTTAAAAAAAGTTGGATGTGCAGATCATCAAGCATCTTAGATATGCAAATTTAATTCAATAAGTGTTTCTGACCATCTATTAGTACACGGTAATAATGTGTCAGACACAGGGGAAATATAGATGAATAAGTCATTGTATCTACCATCTGGGAGCTCACAATCTAGTATGAAAGACAGATACATAGATGAATAATTTTCATGCAAGACAAACCAATAAATCTTCTACCAGGGATACAATGTGCCTTAGCAGTGTAGGGTAAAGAGAGATTAACTGTGAATATTTCATAATTAATAATGGGAAATGTTAATTAATAAAAGGGAGGCTTTATGTTGAGAGTTTTGTACTCATTATCATTGTGCTTAGGAACATTTAGGGTAGGCAGAAAGAGTTAACTACCTTATGCAGGTTACACATTCCAGAAGGTGAGGTTCATGATTTGTTTGTTGAAACATTATCTCGAAATGTGTAGGAGTCCCATTAGAGTGCTGTCTTCTGAGTTTGTGCCACAGGGATGCCTTAAAAAGGATCTAAATTTCATTAGTAGTTCATTTTCTGACTTCAGTAATGAAATATTCCAAATTAATTATTCTACTTCAGACAGATAATTATGACAGTTAAAGTTCAGTGAGGTGAATGATGAAAATGTGACAATATCCATTTGATAGGAAAAACATATTAAGAAAAATGGTTGTATTAAAAAAACATATCCATAATTGCCAGAACTGTAAATAAAATCAAAATTATCTTTGTATAACACCAGAATTATACTTCCATATACCATGGAATTATACTTCTCTTGTATATAATGTTTACTTCACAACAGTTCTGTTTTCCTGAAATAAGAAAAAGTAGTGGGAAGTATATCTTGACCATTTATTTAAATATTCAACATTTCTTGAGTTGGTTGAGAGGTGCCAAATTCTATATTGAACACTAGAAAGGGAATAATGAACACTTTACTGCTAAATTGGTTTGGTTCATAGTTCAAAAATGTGTATGCGTTTGTGTGTGTGTGTGTGAGACAGAGAGAGAGAGAGAGAGAGAGAGAGACAGAAAGAGAGAGAGAGAGTTTTAAAAAGGTTTTGGTCTCTGCCTCTAAAGGAACATAGGTTTTAACTGGTTTATTAAACAGACCTAAGTTAACACTGGTTTAAACTGGAAAATATGTTATTAATGTTTATGGGGAAGGAAGTGTTGAGCTGTTGGTATAGGAGGAGATGAGTGATGGGAAAATAAAATTTTCTGCCATAAGATAAAATATGTTGCTGATTTTTTCTTTTATTTTCTTTCCTTCCCTCCTTTTTTTTTTTTTTTTTTTTTTTTTTTTTTGCTAAGGAAAATTAGAATACAGGAAAGCTAAGAGTAAGAAATGGTGTACCTTTCTTTCAATGACTGTTTAGAGGGGAAAATAAGGGAGGATGGAAAGAAATATTGGTAATTAAAGTTGATCATTCAAATTTGGTTGCATGCCAAGCAAACTGGAAACACAGAAAAAGTCAGCTCTAGGAGAGTAAAGTGTACTTATTACAATAAACTTGGTTAAATAGAAATGCACATAAAAAAACTAGACAAGCATAAACTGATAAGGAATAATGTAAAGATTGGTAAGGAAGGTAAAAAATCATGCATCAGATGTTATTTACTAGAAGTGTCTCTATGTCATTTCAAAATATGATTATTGTTTGAATAAGTTATCTCTCACATTTAATGGAAGAGGGGTAATGCATGGTATCTCCTTTAATTGACCATGTGTGTAGCGTAATCCTTCTTTAGGCCATATTCCTGGGATCCAGGCAAACTTGCTGGACATGCACAGTGTGGTAAAATGTCATGTTGAGTTGTTTTTATACGATGCCAATAAACTTCCTTTTAAAAGAGTGACATTGGAAAACTAAAATTTGGCCGGGCGTGGTGGCTCACGCCTGTAATCCTAGCACTCTGGGAGGCCGAGGTGGGCGGATCATTTGAGCTCAGGAGTTCGAGACCAGCCTGAGCAAGAGCGAGACCCCATCTCTACTAAAAATAGAAAGAAATTATATGGACAGCTAAAAATATATATAGAAAAAATTAGCCGGGCATGGTGGTGCATGCCTGTAGTCCCAACTACTCGGGAGGCTGAGACAGGAGGATCCCTTGAGCCCAGGAGTTTGAGGTTGCTGTGAGCTAGGCTGACGCCACGGCACTCACTCTAGCCTGGGCAACAAAGTGAGACTCTGTCTCAAAAAAAAAAAAAAAAAGAAAAACTAAAATTATAAAGTGACTTATTAAACCTAAATCATCTGCCATTTGCTTTCAATCATTTGCAATCAAGATTTTACTTGATTATTTCACTTGAGACATCATTCGTATTTCTTATATCCCAGCATAACTCTTTCACTGCTTTTCTTTTTTTAAGATTGGAGGTGTGGGGACATTGTGCATTCATACCAAGGGAATATCATGATCTTATTTTTATTTTTTAAATCCTGGCTAATGAATTATGTTATCTGTTTTGGTTTAGTTTGGAGAGAAGAGATGAAAATGCTAATGGCTTTTTATATAGTCAATTAATTACATTTAAGGCAGATAGCTGAGGGTTACTATAAATATTCCTTCTCATACAAACTTTGTTTAGACTTAGTGTACCAAATACCTTATTAATGTCACTGAAGAATCTGTTACTCTGTGCTTTATCTCCGCACATTCATTGTGGAATGCTAACTTTGTTTCTTGTTCTTTTACGTTAACAGCTTGATAGAAAAGTGTGCTTGATGTGATGTATGAGGACACCTAGACTGTTTGATGACTATCTGAAATTATGTTTGTTTTACTTTACTTAGGATACCAGCTCTTTCTCTCCACTCATTTCTCTGTCAATTCAGAAATTCTTAAAGCAGCTGTCAAAGTTTCAATAACAGGATGATTTAAAGATTCTGCTTGCCCTGACAGAGGAGCTAGAGAAAATTGAAAACCTCAGTAGAATGTTCTTGGCACCTACTGAGTCTATATGCACAATCACAAGGCACCCTCTGAAACTGCAGGTTGTTCATATGTTTGAATAAATTCAGAAGCATTTTCTTCCAGTTGTTTTCAGATTGGAAGTTCCTTGAGGGGATACATCATTAATATCTTTTTTAGAAACATCGTGCTTAGAAACTAGCAGAGTTTAATTGAGTAGGTTCTCAATTACATACTTACTGAATGAACAATTATTAGGAGATTTCTATGGCACCATTCTTGGAATATAAGCCCTGGAGAGAACTTACTTTATATTATTTATCTTTGATTTCGCTAGGCCTTTCAGAATGCCTTGCAAATAAAGATATAATGGTAACTAATTCAAAATGAGCACATTTGACTATTAGATTACATACAATTGCAACCAGATAAGGATATACTCATCTGAATTCTAGAGTGATGAATAGATAATGTAATAGTATCTAAGAGAATGTATTTCTGTTTTTAATGAATGTATGATGAATATTATTTTTCTGCCCTACAGAAATCAATTGCACTAGATGTGTACCTACAATAAAGCAAAGATGTAAATATTTTTGGAGATGCTGAAATAAGCTTTATAATTTCTGTCTCTTAAATTTACTCATCTAGTACTTAAAGCATTGATTCACCCTTTAATGACTGCACTATAGTTGTCAGCTCTTACCTTGAGTTATAAAAAATTTGTTTTTTGTGAATTTACAGTGACAGCTCTTCATTTCCACTTTGCCTTTAGCAGTTGCACACCATGATTTTGCAAACCAATGAATTTATTTTAGTAAAAAATATGCCACTGATAAGTAATAATGTAAATAACTTTCAAATAACAAATTGCACACATACATTATTGACAGCTTTATAATAGCTATAAACCCTTTGATTTATATAAGATTCTATGTCTTCTCACCAATTTATGTAAGTTATGGTAATAGTAACATGATGCTGAAAACTTCCCAAAGCTTGCCTTCAAATTTCAGTTTGCATTTAACTGCTCTATTTGGCAAAAGGCTCTTGTCACTAACAAGTGTTTGAAGGCTTGGGCTTAGAAGTCCCAGGGTGTGCTCATTAATTTTGTTCCTAAACACTTTGAGCCTTGGTTTCCTCATCCGCAAAAGGGATGACTTTCAGAATGGCCAGTGTATGTATTGCCAAGCCCATTGCACAGTATCTACCACTGGATATAAGATATTTGAACATAATTCTTAGTGTCAGTCCTCAGCATCCCTGAAATGCGTAACTTTCCTTGCTTTCTTGTTTCAGTCTGTGTTACATTTAGATACAACAAACTCACTCATTCAACAGTCTCTACCACCTTAGAATTTAGAGATATCTTGAAAAGAAAAAAAAAATGACTTTAGTGAATTTGTATATTTATGTATTTATTATGTCTTCCTTGATTGCTTACCTTCTTTCAAACAGAATTATTCTTTTCTGAAGAGACTTCATTTTTAGTTCCACTAAACTTCTAGTCTGTTAAACCATGGGTGATATTTTCTCTATTATCTCACTTTTAGCTTTTCTTTTTCTCTTTCTAAGCAGTAATCACTTTGAATTTTTCCCATCTGGTATTTGACTTAGTCCCTTATCCTTTATATCATGGGTCTTTTCCATTGAATTTTTAAATGTGATCTTGAATTTAGAGACATACCTTTTTATTATTGTATACCCAGAAGGACTTTTAGGTTTTTAACTGATTTAAGAAAGTATAGTTTAAAAAACAAGCAAACAACTACAATAGCAAAATAAAAAAGCTACATTGCAAAAACGTTAAGCTGAGCTATTTTTCACACCGTGTTTGCATCTTAACATTCATTCTATAATATAAATGAGTAGGTTAGACAGTTGAAGAGGATATGACAATAAATAATGTCTCTGCCTTGAAGAAATCATCTGAGTTAAAAATAAGTTAGCAAATAAGGAAAACTATCCATTGAACCATTTTACTTGACTCTGTGTAGAAATAACTATATCTATTCGCTTTATTTTAGGGGTTTTTTTTTGTGTGTGTGTATACTTGAGAATCACTCAAATAATATAAAGGCAGTGGATAAACAGTATAAGTTGTTGGAAGTCTATGCCAAATGTGCTTACATAAATCACTATATGATATTACTGGAAATCTTTGAACAAATTATGTCAATGTACTAAGTAGAAATTAAAGTAAAAATTCCTTTTTAAATACAAAAAGAGAGGCAACGCAATGGGCTAAATTTGTGACTTCTTTAAGTATTGTAGTTCATTTTGAATCTGTATAAAAATAAACAGTATAAATTTAAACCATGGATTTGCATGTTTAAGATAATAGAAAGAAATGTGAATTCTTTGTTCTGTATATACTACAAATCAGATTATTGTGAGCAGTCAGAGACAATTTAATTGCAAACATATTTAGGAAAGATATGTTTGTGGTTAAATCTGGGAGTAGAATAAATTCATATCTAACCATTTAAATACCTCATAATGAATAAGAACCAGTTAAATGATCAGCAGTGAACCACTATAAAAGACCTTAAAAATCACAAGCAGTCCTATAAATGTTAATAACATTCTTATACAGGATCACAGTTAAATAAGACTTACCATGTTTTAGTGAAATATGGATTCTTTTACCTTGCATGGGTTAGTTTTAGTTATAGGATCTCATCGATGTTGTTGTTCAGAGGGAAAAATAATAAGGCATTTTCTCTTTAAACAGGTATTGTTCATCTTTATACCAACCTGGGAGATGATTTTATAGGTCATTATTAATGTATCTTTCTAAAGTTCTAACTTAATTCACGGGCATCTGTTATCAAATGGTATCTGCTTTTAGGGTACCAAGTTCTTTTTTTAAAGTTTTTATTATTATCCTAAGTTCTCTGGGCTTTCAGATGCCTTGTCTAATCTAGTGTTTCAAATGTGTGAATAGTAATTTAGGTACCACCTATATCCCAAATGTATAGTCTTTGGAAAACTTAAATAATTTGTCCATTGAATATTTGTTTGAGAGGCTATGGTGATATATGAATTAAACTTCCCAGGACAGTATTCACTGTGGGAATCTAAGACATGAAAAAATAATTTCAGTAGTAGAGAGGAAAGTAGCTCTGATTTTGCTTAAAAAAAAAAGCTGTTTCCATCATTTCATTTTCAGTTTCATTTCCAGAGGGAGATCAGAACATTGCTTTGCAGACCACTTACAAAATATCCATTAAATGTAAGCTTATCTATAAAGCGATTAGAATTTTTCAAGAAAAGAATACATCTAAACTTCTCTCCCTGTGAGAGATAAAATGTTTGTTATCTTGAATATATAAAAATTATAGTTCTTCTAGCATCTTAGTGAATATCATCTTGTCAGATAGCTAGTAGATCTGCCATAGCAATTTATCATCAACCCTGGGCGGACCCTGCAGAAAATCTTGAAATTCCATTTCTTTAACTTCAACTACTTTATATGGATGGCCTTCCCTGGCTCTGATTTGCTACATGCCATTCTTTTAAACAATTTGTGTTAAAGCTTATATATTACACAATCTATGGATTTTATAAAAGGCATTTATCTTCAATTCAAATGTATGCTTTTTTAAATTATTCTGATATTATCAAATCTTGTGGATTTTAAAATTTGAAGAATATAACGTAAACTTTTTTCAGAATAAATGTAATGACTCTAAAGAGAGCTTATTAATATTTTGTTAATTTTTCCAATTTATTTGTTTCATTTTATTTTTTGTAGTCTACTCCTCCCAGAGTAAAGGGAATCAAACTCTATGCAAAATAAACTGAGAACTAGATCTTTTTCTCCCTCTTGAGGTACTTAGATTCTGTGAACTACATTGGTAATAGTTTCACAAAGATTGCTTTGTCTGTAGATACTCATTGAACACTTTCCACCCTTTTTTTCCTATGATTTCTACCTCCAACTTACGTCTGTGTTTAGAGTTTTGACAATCCCTTATTAGTTCCAGAGTCAAACTTATAAGAGCTAATAAGGGTTTACGTTACAGCTCTGACAGCTGGCACTAAACTTTAATAGAGAGCAATTGTAGAGAGAAGTATAAGTTCTGATAATATTTGATGAGAAGGCACTTAAAGTAAGAGCCATTTGGAAAGAATGAAATGACTTAGAAAGGCTGCATGTATGCTCTTCTGTTGTAGCTTCTCATCTTCCAGGATGTGGACAAAACATCCTGTTGGCAGATAACTCTATAATCACATATGGATGCTTCTTGTAGGAATAGCATCCATGATAGTAAATATATATATATGTTATAAATTTTGTTTATATTCCTACCACTATTCCTGGAATCCTTTGCAACATGGATCTGTTGATCGTCCTTTAGAAAGACAATCACAATGTTGACATTTAATCACAGAATTATTCTGTGAGAGAGGACCCAGGGATCCCCAGGGTGAGTCATTGAGATCATGAAACCCATAAACCCCATACCATCAGCCACAGACTTTTTATATTATTTTTAAAAAATAAAGAAACAAAAAGTGAGAATGACTTCAAATATAGAAAGATCCTGAATGTAAAATATTCCTGAATTCTCTATTCAGTGGTCAGTTGCAATGCCACAAAATGTTAAAAGCAAATGCTGTAATTGAGAACAGCTGCTGCTTTTTTGACACGAAGACTTACTTTCAACAAAGCAAGCGCATGTGCTATGAGATGAGAGAATATCATTCTTGAATTAATGAATCACGAACATGTAAAGCATCATGAAACTCAGGAAATAAATCTAGGTATACAAATGACTGGAAAAAATCATTTTTACGTCTCAGGCAGAAAGGAAAATCTGTATTTCAAAGACTTGGATCCATTTGCTGTCTATCTCATGCTTCTATATGGAAGACGAAATATTTAAATCTATCAATCATCATGTGTAAATATCTTATGGCACACAGAATTGATTAATGTGTTGAACTGGGAGGAAAGAGAGTGCAATTCTTGCTCTCAAGCAACTTGGATTTTTAAGGGGATGTGAACTGAATTTATGTTGAAAGGAAAGAAGTATACTATACAAAAGGAAAAACATGTTATAGGCATGAAAGACAAATGCTGATTAGAGACTCATCAAAATATGCTGCTCCTCATTAAGGAGAGGTTTCAATCTCTATGGAGTTAGATATTCCATCATTTGCTCACTTTTTTCAACAATTTATAAGTGCCTGCTATACCAAGTATCCACTGGAAATGTGGCACTAAACAAAACAGAAATATGTCCCTGCCCTCAAGGAACTTAGATTTTAGTGGAAATATCAAGAAACCCAATGCTAACACAGGTTATTTTAGTGTATCACCTGTAGAATTATAGAGTCTACACCAGTGTTCTCAGCTCTGCTGATTTTGCCCCCAAGCGACATTTGGAAATGTCTGAAGACATTTTTTGTTCTCACAGCTGGAGGAGGAGGTTGTTCACTAACATCTTCTGTTTGGAGGTCAGAGTTGTTGCTAAATATCCTACAATGCACAGGGTAGTATGCACAACAAAGATTTATTCAGACAAACATATAAATACATAGTGTCAAAGTTGAAGAACTCTGGTCTAGTCTAATCTCTTCCTTTCACAGAGATATTAATTAAAACTAAAGGGTCAAATTACACATTAGCAGAGCCTAAATTGGAACTCAGCCCTAAGCATCTCATGATTGTACTTCAAGACATGTTCTTTTAAAGATTTACTTAGAAATTAATGTAATTTTTGAAAGCATATGAAGTCTTACTAACTAGACATTTGGAAAGTGACACTTATGCAAGAAAACCAAAACTATGTTCTTCATCTGTAAGAAGTAATAAAGATTTCAGGACTATTCACAGAGATAGATATTTAAAAACAGTGAAAACATGTTTCTTGCAAAGAGCTGGACAAAGTGACTGACATTCGGTGGGTGGAGTTTGGTAGCGCAAGAGCTCAGAATGTGAACAGAGTCATAAAAGAGATATCAAAGAGAAAGCATTTGGAGGTTGAGGGTGTTTCCTTATGCAAACAGTCCAGACAGCTGTTACTGAGTTAGTTTCCTTTTAGGAAACTCTGATGTGCTGACGTGAAATCAAATCTGACAATTGACTCCCTTTTTTCTGTAATATGATACTAATACAAAAATGACAGGTAGACATGGTTATGTTACAGGACATATTGTATTAATAGTCTGTATAAAAAGTTCCTGTGCTCTAGTTCTAGAACTGGTCCATCTTTGACAATTAGAGCAGACCTCAATATCAGCTGTTTCTTTTAAAAACAGCCATTTCTTTCCTCTGGTATGTAACTGATCCTGGCACTTCATTTAATCCTACCAGTGACCTATGAGGTAAGTTGTATCATGTCCCCATTTCACAGGAAAGGCAGCTGAAGCTTAGAGAAATCGGGTAATTGTCTGAGGTCACAGTTAGTAAGTGGTAAAACTAGAATTTGAGTGGTAAAACTGGAATTTGAGCAACTGAAATAGAGCACTAGTGTGTAACCACTGTTTCCTACGCCTCGCTGGTGTAGACAGCCAGGAGAATTAAAGAACCTGAAACCCACCGGCCTGCCTTATTAGACATAGCCCGTGATGCTCAGAGTATATTTATTGTAAGGATGCTTTTGAGGATATTATTCAATACTTTTCATCATGTTCTCCCTCTGAGACTCACCACAGACATTTACTTCTGCCTCCAATGACAGGAGTGATTGTGGTGTTGGGCTACTAGCTTGGTTTCCCTTTTGGAAGTTGATTTATGTAATGGTCCTGGTATCTTGTTTGCATTCTATGAAAAAGCGCGGAATTATGTGTCTTCCTACATCTGACCAACAGGTATGTAGATATGTTCTCTCAATACACCTTTTTAATACTAAACTCACAATTTTTATCTTTTTCCTTTATGTGTCTTTTGTGCTCTATTCTTCAACTTTTAAAATGTATTTTAATCTATTCCATCTGGAATTGCAGATATCCTTTCTCAAATACAAATTGCCATTTAAATTGCCATTTATTAATTGCTCAGTATGTACCCAGTGATTAATATAATATACCATTTGATCTTCAACAAAAATCATATTAGGTAAATATTAATATTAATTAGCCTCATTTCATCAGGGCAAAAATTCTGAGAGAAATTTACTAATTTTCCCTGTGTCACAATGCCAGAATGTAAATTAAAGTCTGTCTGACTCTGAAACTCAATACTTTTAATAATATAATAAGCTAATCTTTTTCATTTAATGATGCCTCTGCAAATGACCATAATGTGAAAATTTGCAAGTTCTCACTGCCAAAGTGATGACTGGAGAATTTGGTTAATAGAGCTGAGAAAAAAGATTGACAACGCCTATTTGAGCAGGCAAAAACTTCATATTCATTAATGTAACATGTACCTCTTTCTTTAGTATAGAATTAGTAAGACTATAACACAAAAATATTCTCACTGAGTATCTCTGGCCTTTATTTTCTGGGCATGTGGAACTGAGTCACGCCTCTAATTACCTCTGCTTCTGTTTTCATTGCCCCTGCTGTTGCTGAGGACATGATTGATAGGAGATGATGGCGAGTGGAGAACCAGGGCTCAGAAAGACGCTTGCTATGTGCCCAATGTGTACGCTTGCACAATATGCTTCATTATTAGCTTGACAGACCTCCAAGTGGCAGATTGGGAATGAGTTTTGGAGATGTCTGCCATATCTGTTACAGACACTGGGTGTTTTAAAAGCTCATGAATACTGCTATATATAAAAATATACACACATATGTAAATATGTATGTATATATGGACATAGGTGTATGTGTATATAGACATAAAATGCATTATAATACACAAATATATGTATGAATGTGTATATATGTGTGTGTATTTTGTAGATGTCCACATACATGTATGTACTTAGCATATATACATATTTGGTAATTAAATGTGTGCTTGTAAATGGCCTTTAAACTCTTTATTTCTTTATTTATTTTTAATTTTTATGGGCACATTATAGTTGTATATCTTTATGGTGTAAATGTGATGTTTTAATACACGCATACAATGTGAATTAATCAAATCAGGGTAATTGGGGTATCCATCATCTCAGGTATTCATGATTGCTTTGTGTTAAGAGCATTCCAATTCCACTCTTTCAGTTATTTTAAGGCATATGCTAACTTATTGTTGATTATAGTTGCTATGTTATCAAATGTTTGTTCTATCTAACTATCTAACTATATTTTTGCACCTATTAACCATTCCCAGTTTGTCTCCCCCCACCCCCAGTACCCTTCCCTGTCTCTGGTAATCATAATTCTACTCTCTGTCTCCATGAGATCAAGTGTTTTGTTTTTTAATATTTGGCTCCCACATATGAGTGAGAATGTGTGAAATTGGTCTTTCTGTGCTTGGCTTATTTCACTTAACATAATTATCTCCAGTTCTATGTTGTTGCAAATGGTAGGATTTCATTATTTTTTGTGGATATATAATATTCCATTATTTCTAAAAAAAAATTGAGCAAAGTCTGTATTAAAATATCCAGCTAAACTTCAGATGGCATTGGGCTGCCACACACTTTCTTACATTTCTTTGTATTGCTTTTAGAATGAAGCAGCACAAAAAAATAAGTTAATAATTATAGTATGCATAACTTCCTAACTTTGGAGTGATATCGCATGTTAATGAATCTTTCTACTTTTTAACTAAATGAATGTGGCTTAAAATTTACCTACTTAAGTGTCTGTCCAGGTTATTTTATACGAGTATCATGTGTGAAACTATTTTTCTTTGAAAATATTGTTGGTGTTAGAGATAACTCATTTTTTTCCTTACTGATAACTTTTTTCATTTATTTTATTTTATTTTATTTTTTTATTTCAGCTTATTATGGGAGTACAAAAGTTCAAGTTATATATATTGCCCATGGGCCCCCATCCCCCCGTAAGATAATTAATTTTTGTGTCAAAACTTTCTTAACTTTTTAAGCTTTTCAAAATCTAAGGGCTTGTATAAGACACTATTTAGTTAATGTAATAAAACTCTTTTAAAATGTTGATATTCAAGAACATAAGTAATTCCCAAGGTCTTTTATTGCTTCTGGTTGTTACGTTTTTGTGACAAGATATCATTTGAAATCTAAGTTGGTGCAGGATGATGGGTGGCATAATGGTGTTTTATTAGTACTTCTATGCAGAGTTGTTGGGAAAAGGGAGCTGAAAGTAAAAGCTGTCTCTATCCTTCATAAAATTTGTGGTTACTCTTATTAGTGATGAAAAGAAAATGAGAAAATACATTGGCTTGCTTTTTATTAAGCACAATAGGTAAAGCAGATGAATGCTTGAAAGCTCATTGAGCTGCCATAAAGAAATTTAAACATTGTTCCTATTGGCTGGTTGCCAAGCTCATGCTGTAAACTCCAGACAAGGATCACAACTGCAGAGGAATTGTAAGCTTTATTGGTAGAGGGTAGTTGCTATACATTCTTAGTCCAGTAATAAACCTGAGATTTACCCAGCAGGGTTGGTGGGATTACATTTGTTTTACATGACTTGGTATCCATTTGAATTCATCACAAAAGAATCTATTAAGATTCCTTAGCATAAGATCGTGGTGTGTCCTCACTTTATACATTTGGATTTTGTTTATGTCATTTTATTATAATATCTTATACTCATGAGTAAATTTGGCTTCTCCATGTCTTGACCTAGAAAGAAAGATTAAGAGTGTGGAGAAAACTATAAAACATAGTGCTAAAATATGGTTTGTAAATATAGTTCTAAAATAGAGTTATTAAGTTTTTAAAGCTAAAAAATGATATAGATTGCAGTCTTTCTATGATTAATGGCTGTGCTTTGTACTTCTTTGTAAATTCTTTCAAAGCCTGGTTCAAAATCTGAACACATCTTCTGTGTGAATATTGATGACTCCTTTATTTATCAATATTTTTGTTCCTTTATTAACAAGTGTACTCTATCAATATCTAGCAGAAAACATGAAGCAATAGGAAAAAGAGGATAACTTTCTTAAATGTAGGCAAACATTGTGGACATAACAGCATATGAACCTAAACATTTGTTACACCCTTGACTTTTGTTATTTCAGGGATTTATAGCATCTCTCCTTCCTACACAAATAAAATCTATTCAAAATTAAGCTTAGTAAAATAGAGAAATAATCTAAATATTTGGTTGATGACCATGCTGGTTGAATAGAAAACTAAAATATTCAGACCTTCAGGGCAGATAAGATGGAATAATTAATCAACAATAAAATGATAAAACAAATTCTGCCAGTTTATCTTTAAATATTTTTCTCAGCCTTAATTTTTTAAATGGAAAACTACAAAGAAAAAATGACAGGAATATAATTACCTTCACTTCTGAAGAAGGAAGAAGACTAGAAATAGACATTAATTTATACTGCAGTTACAGACACCCTTATAAAGGATATGCTTTTTAAATACTCTTTAAATGTTGAAAAAATAGACAAGAAAGTTAAAACAGTTGCTTACTTTCTCGTACTCAATAAAAAGTCTTCTGTGATTTGTGAAATTATTTTTTCCAATTTAAAGAAAAATTTATAAATTAAATTAAACAGGCAAATGGACTCCTTTAAATAAATACAAATAAAAGAAGAAAAGACAATTTGGAAATTATCAAGTAATCAATAGCTGAAACTTTCCATCCTGAAATATCTATGTTAAGATGTAAAGACATAAATTTTTGTAGCATTGTAATCACATTTTATTTGCTGTTATTCATCCTGATCAGTCACAGGAATAATTATGTGGGACTATCTCCATGATTGTAATGGTCAGAAAAAATGCCTTTATAATCTAGCAGATTCTATGATCGGGGAAGTCAGTGAAAAGATTCTATGAATCCTTTGAGGACACCCTTTGCTTCCTCTGAAAGCTTTTGATATGATCAAAACAATTTTATAAAACTACACTGCATATGAAAGTGAACTGGATGGAACCTTTACATTTTCGACCAACTATAAGATTTATATGCCTCAATCATTCACATGATTATAAATTTATCTTAGCCTCATAGTTACCGTGTTCTTTAAGCTGATGCCAGTTTACAAAATTAGCTCATAATAGCCTAATATATTTTCTAAGAAAGCTGTATTTTTTTTTTTTTTGCCAGATAATTTTATAGGAAACACCTTTGGTAATTGTTAAGCATGGAACCCAGGGTGGAAAATACATCTTCTGGGTTTGCCATAAGTTCACAGTGAAATTTTTTGTTATTCTTACAGCAACGCCAAGGCTCTAGTCAGAGTCTACCCTACCCTACTTTAGACACATAGTTTTAATATGCTGAGTAATTTGGTTTCAAAACTCGTAAGAGATGAAAATCTGAAAGCTAAAAGGAAGAAAGAGGTACATAGAATTGAGTATAGTAAATATCACAATTGGCAACCCAAGAATAGGGAAAGAACCCAAGGGGCTATGATAACATACACAAGTTTTCAAGTTATACTTGCCTAGGGCCACAGTCTTCTTTGCCTGAGTAACCCCAAAGTGTTCACAGGACTGAAAAGTACATAAAGCAAGTAGAAATAGTCATAGTTGTGGCCTTGAGATATACATAAATGTTTAAATAATTTTCACTGCCCTCTAGCAAAGAATCAAGTCATTAGACAATAGATTTTATGATATTTCCTGCACAGAAAACAAAGACTAGAAATATTATAGTCGCTCTAATCAATATAAATGGTACAAATCAGAGGACCTGGATTTATCTTGGTTCTATCCCTTATTCACTATGGGATTATGGACAAATTATGTAAGAACTCTGGGTCCTAATTTCCTCGCATATAAATTGGAGATAACAATAGTATCTCTGCTTTGTAGTGTTGTTGGGAGGATAAAATGAGACAGTGTTTGTGAAGTGTTCAACACAGTTCCTGACACATAGCAAGCACTTGGTAAGTGTTAGCTTTTATCATAAGAATAATAAATCCTTAGTTATGGGGAAATGTTAACCATCTAGAAAGGCTTTTTCCTAGAAGTTACAGAAATGCAGAGAGCTGAAGGTTTACAATATGCCAAGAAAAAGACCAAAATAAACATCATTTAACTAAACAGTACACAATTTGTCATAATATACAATATTTCTGCACTATAAATTGAGAGATATGCAATTCTTAAATATATTTAGAACTTCAACTGATCCATGATTGGATGTTTTTCAGAATCAAATAACTTTACTTGTTTCAGTAATTGGTTTTGATGGTCTGTCTAACATGGTTGAGGGTTGTTTCTTTTAAAACAAGGCATGTCATACCGTTCCGAATACTTTATAAATTCTGAATTACCTTGCTGTGACAGTATTTTTTTTATCATGTAGAAAACCAGTTCTTACTCAGTGCCAAATAATTAGCTACTTTGCAAATGTCATGAAGTTTGAAGCTTATGCATGATCAGAGACTTAATCACACTTAAATCCCTCATATGCATGTTATTCTGTAAGATAGTAAGCATAAGAGGGAGGTTCAGGGATGCGTATGGTAATGTCTCTGTGTACAAATAGGAAGGAAAACATAGGCTAGATTATAAGGAAGAGAGTGCAAGCAAGAGATCAAGCACATACATATTACAGAATAAACTTAGTTCAAAATACTCAAAAGAGAAAAATCAATAAAGACCTGATACTCAGGAGTCCATTAATTTTACTTGTAAATGTTCAGTCAAGTATATAATCAGTAGCTGTCCTGAATGGCATGAGTATTCATATTTGCAGTACTTCTAAAATATTATTTCTAAGTGTTTTTATTTCTACCTTTTTTCCCCAAATAGAAGTTCTCACATTGGGAAACATATTATGGCTACTAAATGCTAAGTAATTGTATTAGGTAAATTGCTTCAAATTGCCTTTGAGAAATAAATAATAGCTTCTCTCTTGGAAATTCTGAAATTTTGACCTCAAACCTTGGAGATAATCTTATTTAGGTATTAAGGATATAAGCCCAAGAGAACACTTCCAAGTCTCTGGTTTCTCATTTATCAATCATACTTTATTTCCTGTGTGTTTCTTGAGTAAATACTAAATTGAAGTAAGGAACTTATGTGTGACTGAAGTTCAAATATTTAAGTCAGTGTTCAGCATGTTAAGGAAAACATTTATAAGTCATGATATAAATTTTAAATCCTGGAATGTGGGCAAAATTCCTCAAGTACCCTGTACCTTTCCAGGAACAACATGAAAGTCCTCCTATTTGTGTGTACTTAGGTACTGGTGGAGGGGTGATTGATTCATAGCTTTACTCGTGATTTCAGGAGACTGGGTATTATTATTTTTATTCATTTAAATACTTCAGAAAAATTTACTATAATAATTCAGAGTAAGGATATCCCAGAACATGATGGCTATTATTTTGGGCAGTTTATTTGTAATGTCCCATGTCCAAGAATGACTAACTCTTATATTAGGTTGTTTAAACTGGAAAGGTCAAATGACTTAAGCTTCCAAAAATTTATTTAGCAAATTTCACATTTGCTTTCAGCACTGTGGTTCTTTTCACCAAAGCACATACATGTTAGGGCTGTAAGTACAGTGAATTTACAAGGTTAATTATAGTGTATTGTGTATAAAACAGTCATTTTGTTGGTAGTTCAATGTTATGTTTGGCATGTGTGATAACATTGCAAAGTAGATTTGCTGGAACTTTAACTTTGGTATCCTTAGTTAGAAATGACTGCTCTCTTAGACACATGGCTCCTGGATAAATGCCTACTAAGATTCAGTTTTAAATAATAACAAAAAATAGTTTCTGCTGAAAATAATTTCCTCCTTTGGTTAATATTCACAAACATAATGTATATAATTGGCAATGTGTATTTAAGTGGTGCACAAAAGTAGAAAAGAAAACAGACTATTGAAGATGAACTGGGATATAACATTCCTTGAAAGGAAATGTAGCAAATAGGAATGGGAAAGCTTGCCAACACAGTTACAATGGATTAATTACCCAGTATTCACATAACAGGTCCAGTAGATACAATGTATCTCCAAACTCCCTATAGTTTATCTAGTGCTTGTGTCATTCATCATGTTAAGGAATGAATATTAAGAAGCATAATAATGTCTTGTTTATTTAAATAAAAATTTGGGGTATAGAATGATTAGATACACTATCATGTGGCATAAATTTGGCAAGGTAAATGCTGTATGTGATCATGATTTTAGAAATTATTAATTTTATATATACACATTGATTAACTATGAAGTTAAAGGCTTTATGCAAAGCATTGTGTAGGATGTAACATCTACGAAAAATGTTTTATTTTCTCTGGATACTTAAAATCTAGTGGATGAGTAAGCCAAAATCATACCAAAGAAGTATATATGTATTGTATGAATGGAAATATATGCTTAACACCCATAACCATTAACATTTTTAAACTGAAAAGTTTTCTAAATCACCTAGAGCAGCAGTTTTCAAACTGAGGTACATATAAACTGGAGATTCACTGAGACTTTCCAGAGAGTACATGGACATTTATGGTTTTAATAAATTAATTTGTATATCATTAACTTTTATGCAAAGTGAAGTTGACTTATGTGAAAATTTGACTACATTTAAGCCCAAGCTCTCAAGCCTGTTCTATTTCCCTACTTCTCTTTTCAAATTGTGCTTTCCAATCATGTCTAAAGAAAAGTATTACTGAAATTCCAAAATCTTACTAAGGTGCTTTGTCCATAGGATGTAAATGCTAAACTAAGGAATATTTAAAAATTAGTGTTAAGAATGTGAATTAATTTAATCTCTTTCTCTTGGCTGATTGCTCTGGCTAGAGCTTCTGATATTATGCTGAATAGAAATGGTGACAGTGGGCACACTTGTCTTATTCCAGTTCTTAGAGGGAATGCTTTCAACTTTTCCCCGTTACAATGTTGGCTATGGGTTTGTCATGTATGACTTTTATAATTTTGAGGGATATTTCTTTTATGCCTAGTTGTTTGAGGTTTTTTATCATGAAAAAACCTAGATTTCTTTGAATGCTTTTTCTGCATCTATTGAGATGATCACATGGTTTTTGTTTTTGCTTCTGTTTATGTAGTAAATCACATTTATTCATTTGCAGAAGAAAGGACATCCATATCAGGAAAGGAAAAGTCAAACTATTCCTGTTTGCTGATGATATGATCTTGTAAAACCCTAGAAAACCCTTCAAAGACTCTACCTAAAGATGCCAAGAATGATAAATAAATTCAGCAAAGTCTCATGTTATAAAATCAATGTACGTGAATCAGTAGCATTTCTGTATACTAATAACAGATAAGCTTATAGTCAAATCAAGGACTCAATACCATTCGTGATAGCTACAAAGAAAATAATATACGTAGAAATATGCTTAACTAAGTAGGTGAAAGATTTCATGAGAAGAACTATAAAACACTGTTGAGAGAAATCACAGATGACACAAACAAATGGAAAACATCCCTTGCTAATGGATTGGCAGAATCAACATTGTTAAAATGTCCATACTGCCCAAAGTACTTTACAGTATCAAAGCAATTCCAATCAAAATACCAATGTCTTATTTCACAGACCTAGAAAAAATAATCCTAAACTTCATTTGGAACCAAAAAAGACCCTGAATGGCCAAAGCAACCCTAAGCAAAAAGAACTAATCTGGAGGCAAGAAATTACATGACTTTGAATTATACTAAAAGCCTATAGTAATCAAAATAGCATAGTGCTGGTATAAAAGTAGAGACATAGACCAATGGAACAGAATAGAGAACTCAGAAATAAAACCATGTAGCTATGATCAACTGATCTTCAACAGAGCAGGCAACAACCTACACAGGGCATAGGAAGCTCCATTCAATGAATGGTGCTAGGAAAATTGGATAGCTATGTGCAGAAAAATGATACAGGACCCCTATCTCTCACCATATACAAAAATTAATTCAAGGTGGATAAAACACTTAAATGTAAGGCATGAAATCATAGAAAATTTCAGAACAAAACAGGAAAAACTCTTTTTAGATGTTGGCATAGGCAAAGAATTTATCACTAAGACCCAAAAGGCAAAATTCAGCAACAAAAAATAAATTAATAAATGGGACTTAATTAGATTAAAAAGCTTTTGCACAGCAAAGGAAATCATCAACAGAGTGGATAGACACCCTACAGAATGGGAAAAAAATTTCATAAACTGTATATCTAACAAAGGACTAATATCCAGAACACCAACAAATCAGCAAACAAACAAACAAACAAAGCAACCCCATCAAAAAGTGGACAAAGGCATGAACCTAAGGTTTTCAAAGTAAGATAGAGAAATGGCCTGCAAACACATGAAAAAAATTCACAGCATCAGTAATAATAAGGGAAATGCAAATTAAAACTACAAAGAGATACTACCTTACCCCTATCAGAATGGCCATTAATAAAAAATCTAAAAGCAATAGATGCTGGCATGGATGCAGAGAGGTAGGAATGCTTATACACTGTTGGTGGGACTACAAATTAGTACAATCTATGAAAACAGTATGGAGATGACTCAAAGAAATAAATGTAGACCTATCATTTCATCCAGCAATCACAGTACTAGGTATTTGCCCAAAGGAAAAAAATTCATTGTATAAAAAAGACACCTGCACTTGAATGTTTATCACAGCACAATTCACAATTGTAAAGATGTAGAACCACTCTAAGTGTCCGTCAATTCACAAATGGATAAAGAAAATGTAATAGAAACCATGGAGTATTATTCAGCCTTAAAAAAGATAAAGTAATGTCTTTTGTAGCAACTTGGATGGAGCTGAGACCATTATCCTAAGTGAAGTAGCTCAGAAATGGAAAACCAAATGCCATATGTTCTCATTAATAAGTGGGAGCAAAAAGATGGGTGCTCTTGAACACTAAGAGATATAAAGAACGTTGGGCACCAAGAAAGGGGAGGGTCGAAGGGGAGGTATGGGATAAAAACTTACCTATCGGGTACAATGAACACTATTCTTCCGATGGAAACACTAAAAGCCCTGACTTAAGCGTTATATGAGGCATCCATGTAACAAAAACATTTGTACCCTCTTAATATTTTGAAATAAAAAAAAAGAATGTGAATGAATTTATATCAAATTCCTGGTCAAGTGGTACTCCTTCTTTGCTTTCATTCAAATTGAAGAAAGACTTCATAAAGTTGTTAATTGAAAAGAAGTAAAAATCATTTTAATAATAAATTACTATGGTATTTAACATGTAACTCAAGTTCAAAAAACTAGGTCACACTGCTATAGGAAAACTATTTTCTTTCCTACCTAATTATTTATGTAAATAAGATTTCCAGTGCTTATGTCTTTAACAATGAAAAATAGAAACAAATTGATTCTCAGTGCATAGCAATAAGTGATATTCATCCTAACTAAAAGTCTAGTTCATTTCAGTAAGACATGAATTTCTAATAAAATTTTTTAAATGTACAGTATCTATGTAATTTTGATTGGTTATTTACTAATAATAATTATAATAAGAAAATTAAGACAAATAATTTGTAGGATTAAAGCATTAAAATGAAAGACATATATTGTTAATTTCAATATTTTATTGCTGCAATATATGATAAATTGATCAATATAAGATTTTCAAGTATAAAATATAGTTCCTTAGGATAATATTTTAAGGGACAAGTTGGAAATATGAACGCAAGGAAGTAAAGGAAATAACATAAAAATTTTGCCTATTAAAGAAGAACTTGATCATTTATTTTTACATGGATGATATTGGATATCAAAGCACTCTAATATTTAGATTCCATTGGGTGTATTTAAGAGTGGTGTGACTGCCTTATTTTAAAATGTCAATATTTACAATATGCTGGAAATTACATCATTTCCAATTATTTACACTCATGAAGAAACATTGTAAATGTCAACTATAAATACATGAGTCAGTATATATAGGCTTTAAAAATTGTTTGAGTGTATTTGAGCAATAAAAGTTAGAAATTTACAGATCTAGGCCAACCACTTTATATTACCATTGAAGAGATGAAGATACAGAGCAATTAAGTAAATTAACTTAAAGTCACCACAGCTAGTTAGTAGTGATCCCAACTAGAAGGAAGGGTCTATGGAGAAGAGAAAGATTTCATGAAGGGGGTAATATTCAAGTTAAAATTTTGCTGGCAAAAATGGCCGCTTAAGGCAGTGGAAAGTTTTAAAGATATGAGGAAGTTTTTCCTTGATTATCACCTCAATCACCAAACCATAGACAGTTTCATTTTGCCTGAACTGCACAATTTGTTGAAATATATTGGCATGTAAGAGTGCAAAGTTATGTGGGGGCTGGATGGCTCAGACTAAAGATTTTAAACTTTCTTCAAATATTGTATGTGGGGCTAGTTGTTGAATGTTTTTAAGTAGAGTGAGGGAGAAAAGTAATATGAAGCTACTACAAAACTTAAGGGTAAACACTATTTTATATCGTTTTGATCATCTAACCAAATTATTCTTTCTATAATATGGTTATTCTAAATGAAAACAATTTATTTAGGTGCTTTTGTTTGTTTGTGATTTGAGCAATATTGGGGAAAGAGATTTGATCAAGACACTATTTTCACGAAATCAATCAGTTGTCATTTTACTTAGCTTTGCCTTTCTTCAGATTTTATAGTATGTCTAGATCCCGCTGGTATGACTCCACTCCCCAATACACATCACACACACACACACACGCACACACACACAGACATACATACACAAAACTCAGTCCCTGAATCTGTTCCCCCCAGGGCTTTATATTTTACGCTCTGGGTTTTGTTTTAGGGCGCAGGCATGGTTGGCACTCATCATTTGCTTCCTCTATAGCTAAATATCTATGATTCTGTAATATTCTTTCTACAATATTGTGTTTATTCTAAATAATAGCAATTTATTAAACACACACAAAGCCTTAATTGTTATACATTTCCCACCATATTTTAAAATAATTGAATTTATGTAACAGAAGGAACAAAAAAATTCCTCCATTAATAATTTGCAACAAAATGAATAAGATAAATTTATTGACACAATTGTTCCCTAAAGAATAACTATTTTGTGCCATTTTTTAAAGCAAAAGTTGACTTGGCCATTTTTCTTATATATGACGTTAGTAAGGTATTTATTATACAAAATACTAATGACCTCTACCAGAGAAAACCTCTTTACTAATCACAACATTTAGAGCGTATCATTATATTGCCAAATACTTCCTAGATTGTAGGAATATGTATCTAAGTATATATGTACCTAAAAGAACATAACCTTGATTTTAGGTAAAGCCAATGTATTTTCCATTAAACATCTAACTTAGAAAGAAAACAGTTTGTTTGACATTCACTTTTTCCCTTCATCTTGCTTCCTTCCTCAATTCTAGCTGCAAATTGTGTTGCTGCTGTTGTGTTTGGGGCAACACAGAAAAGTGCTTCTCAAACATAAATGTGCATATGGGTCACCTGGGGATCTTGTTTAAAATGCAGATTCTGAGTCACAAGTCTTGGGTGGGGCCTGAGAATCTGCTTTTCTAACATGCTGTCAGGTGAAATGAATAATAGAGGAGAAAAACTATTATCTTTTCTTCACCCATTGTAAAGTTCATGGTCTACACCCCTAAAACAAAACAAAACAAAAAACCAGATTAACAAGAGAAAACCATAGCACATTTATTTAAACAAAATTTTACGTGACATGGGAGCCTTCAGAAATAAAGAACCAAAAACCCAGGGAAAACTGTATTTTTGAGCTTAGTTTCATGAAGAATGGATCGTCGTGTAGAAGTATGAGTGGACAAAAAGTATATGATACAATAGTAATAAACTTGGGAAAACTCAGCAGTTCAAATTCTTCTCTTTGTGTCTGTGTCTCAGTTCCTTTCCTATAGGTATAGGGCAGAACGTCCGTCACATGAGGGTCTTTAGGGGAGAAGAGAGGAGGAATTCTTTTTATAGCCTCAGGGAAGAAAGGTGGGAAGAAGCAGAGAGAAGGGTCTTTCTGTTTATGCCAAGGTGCCATATTTGGGATATCATGTTGTGAGCCGGGACGGAGCCACAGTTTAGTAAGGCTTTAGAGACTAAAATAACACATATCTACTTTTGCTTATAAAACAAATTTCCTTAAAGAAGTTTAATTCAAATGTATGCATTTGAAGGATGGAAAGCAAAAGTGTGGGGATTAGACAAGGAAAACCCATTTCTGGCTGCGTTGCTAGATTGGAGAAGGCTTTGTTGCTGGGAGGAGAATCAGGAGGTCAGGCTGGCAGGGGTGGAGTCAGCAGGTCATTTGACAGGTGTGTCTGGGCAGATGGGCCAGATTGGGTGGGGTAGGCCAGATTGGTGAAAGGCCTTGAAAGAAAAATTTATGTTGAAAACAGAAAGGTGTTGGAAGCTTTAAATATTTTTAAGGGGAAGAATGCCATGTTTGATATAGATAGGCTTCATGAAAAAAATATAAGCATACCTTGTTTTGGAGATATGTTTAAATTTAAGGTTAATGGGGAAATTTAAGTCCTAGTGGGGAAAGATAACATTTGTAACTAATCAATTTAGGCACAGAAGCCATTTCCCAATTTTATGCCAGATTAAATATGGAAGGCAATTAATATTACAGTGTGTTATACAAAATGGTCTCTCAAACTTGAGACTATTCAAATAGCCACAAAGAAATTGAGGTGAGCTATAATTAATTCTAAACACAGACTCAAAATAAATGCATTTTTTAAAAATCCTAGACTCCAGGCTAGAAGAATCTAAACTATTTGCCTATCATTCATTCAGGTCATTTTTATCAATAGCATCAAAAGTAGACAGATCATGGACAGAATGAACTTTCAATTTTACTGAATTATAGCTATCAGCTCTCTTTTATTCCTGTACTGGAACTCAATATGTATAAGGAAAGTTGCCTTTTCAGGATGTGCGAAAATGAACCACTACTTTATATCCAAAGATGGTCAAGTTAAGACTCTAATAAAATATAGTAATTTATCCCAATATGAAAGACCATAGATGTTCTATGTATAAATACTTAAATTACATAAATACAGTGATACCTAAGACAAAAAGTTAGAATTTAAGTGCAGAGTAACTTTTTGTCCTAGGTATTTGTCATATATTATTTTCTTAGTCTACATCAGAAGATGAACCATTTAGAAAATAGAAAATATTAAAAAGAGAAAGTGGAAAGCCTCATTTGTCAGTAGGTTTTTTTTTTAGTGTACAATAGATGCAATAATAATGCTGTCAACTTAACTACAATGTTTACCCAAAGACCTGGATTGTCTCCCTACTTTTCTGTCTTTGGCATTGAACTAGCATGTGTAAATGAGGTTGTCTGCTCCCTCTTTTTGCCCAGTTGTTAAGGCATAAACAGCAGGGCTTGCCTTTGGTACTGAGGCTATTCATAAGATCAAAGCTTTAAAAATGTTTTCATTGTTATTGTTGTTGACATGACTTTTTGCTTCTACCTCTCCTGCTGAGCCAGACCCTAAGAACTTTGCACCGGCTGTTGTTTTTTCTCATGTGCTGAATTGCTGTTGGTTTGAAGACTGCAAGGGGAGAGTGAAAATTATATTGGTTCCTCAATTAGAGTTGGCTATGGGTCGTGTGCAGTTGCTCACCAAAGGCTAGACTGTAGTGCTACCTCTCTCTACGGGAAACAGTGGAAGACATAACAGAGATAAATGAATGCATTTTGGAGTTTGTCAGCTGGAAAAGGCAGAAAGTTAACTAAAGAGAATTCTTCTCTTATAGACTTTCAATTACATATTCCATCTTGAAAGGGAGATGTTAAGGTTGCTTGAGACTACTTAGGATGCATATGATAAAAATGATAATCGATTTATTTTTAGGTTCTTAAGTTGACTTTGTCACTAATATTTAAATGGGATATACATGTCATTAAAGTGATATATCAGGTGCCTTCCTATCAATCTGAACTCATGTGTAATCATATAGATTTCTCATAAAGCAGTAAGTAAAATAGTGATGACTGGACTACTTTTGAAATGCATTTTTATTTAACATCATAGCTGAAATGTCAGACATCATTTCTCTGCTCCAGAGAGATTCCCTGACAGAGAGACCCTTGAAAGGGTTAGTTCTGCGTTCTTGCTATTCTTCAGGCTAAGTCTATTCAATCAGTGAACTATGTATGGAGTTAGCTATTTGTGTGGCCTCCTTGACTCCCAAGGTGGTGAATTACTTATGGGTTAAAATAGACAACTTAAAAAAAAAATAATTGATAGTTTTCCCAGGACTTCAATGCCCTGTTAACTTTTAAAACTTTATTGGTGAAATAGCTTTGTATTTTTACACATATATTCTTATGGGGAAACTGTGGTGTGTGGTACTTTTGTACTTCTGTATAATGATGATTTACAATTTTCAAAACACAGTCAATTAAAGGAACTTAAGTTTCATTTCATTTTCTTTTTAGTGAGATATATTTATTTTTTTCTTAGCTCATGCAGTTATCACTATCTTTTTAGCAGATCAAGGCCTATATGGCATGCGTATAAACCTAACAAATTACAATGGCCATAATTAAGTGACTAGCATTTTTTTTAATTCTCTTATGCTTTGTGGAAGCAGAAAAAGTATGACACGTGGGGGCTGCCAATTGAGGTGCAGGTTAGTTGGAAGGTAAGAAATGGAAAGAAGTCTCTGATAAGATGGCACAAATCTGAGTGGTAAATCTCCATAGTTGTAGTTTTTAGAGTTTTACTTATCAAATAAACCAAAGGCAAATAATATGGGATAGGAATTTAACAATTTGTGTTCTGAAAGGAAAAAAAGTGCCACTTTAAAGTGATAGTAAATGAAAAATAAATTTACATATAATTGTACAGAGTAATAATGATGCTATATAAATAAGAATAAAATTACATTAATTATATAATTCTGCATAATCTTTATAGCAGCAGAAAGGAGAATCTACTATATACTAAAGTTTACATTACATTTTGATGTTATTAACTTTCTATATTACAGCTGTTTTCATATATTTTAACCAATAAAATCTTATAAAGGTCTGCAAAAGCATATAGAAAACTAATTATTTAAACTAAACAGTAATATGTCACAATTCAGTTTGTGTGAATTTTTTTTATTTATATTTAATTATTTATTTTCTATCAACTTTGTATCTAGGTAAAGTAATTTGGTGGGTAATGATTTGAGACCCACATGGACCCATAAATTGTGCTATTTCTTTCCTTCGTAATGGGGACTATTAATTATGTCTAGAGGTGAATTTCAGTAGTGTACTTTAGTTATGAGATGATGAAGCTTTTTACCATGCTATAGTGTTTGGATGGACTTTGGCTGGATTGTTTTTGAAGAGAAATGCTCTCCTAATATTCACTGATAGTTTTGTAGAATAGAAAAATGTGCATTAAAAGTGCAGTCTTTTCTTGAATACTATTTTGACATTAAAAGAGACAAAACAAAATGATTTATAATGGCAATATGGACATTTAAGCCTAAAATCATATATATTTTACTTAAATATATTTTCCCAAGGGCTGGGCACAGTGGCTCACACTTGTAATCCTAGCACTCTGGGAGGCCGAGGCTGGAGGATCGTTTGAGCTCAGGAGTTCGAGACCAGCCTGAACAAGAGTGAGACCCCGTCTCTACTAAAAAAATAGAAAGAAATTAGCTGGACAACTAAAAATATATAGGAAAAATTAGCCAGGTGTGGTGGCGTGTGCCTGTAGTCCCAGCTACTTGGGAGGCTGAGGTAGTAGGATTGCTTGAGCCCAGGAGTTTGAGGTTGCTGTGAGCTAGGCTGACGCCACGGCACTCTAGCCTGGGCAACAGAGTAAGACTCTGTCTCAAAAAAAAAAAAAAAAATATATATATATATATATATACACATACATATATATTTTTTCCCCAAGCCAATACTTCACATTCTTAATAACTATAGCTCAATAACTATAGCATCATAATAAGTCTTGACATCTGAAAGTGCAAGTTTATCATTCCTGCCTTTAATAGTACACAGACAATTCTTACCCTTTACACACATTTAAGAATCACGTTATTAAATGCCATGAAAATCTCTGTTGAGATTTTTATTGGAATACTTCAATATGTAGATAACTTTTTTCAAAATTAATAACTTTTCAATATACTATTATTTTCCATGAACATGGTATATATACTTACTTATTAAAACTAATATTTTTTCATGAAGTTTTTTTCATTTTTCTTTAGGAACCTTATTAAATTCTGAACACTAAAATTTTATTTATGTTAAAATAAATATTCAGTTTATCAAAATACATTTCAAGAAACCAAAAAATATTCCAAACTGAGAGAAATAATTCAAAACACATACAACTGAAAATATGTGTATTAGTAATATATAAAGAATTTTTATGAATTAATAATGAAAAGTGTGTGAAAGCTATAAAGTGGCATTTTCCAAAGAAATTAAACATATATTTATAATAAAGGTAGGAAAACTGTTCAATACCATTAATGGTCAGTGAAACACAAGTTGAGAATGCAACGAGTTACCCTTTTAAGTTATTTACTTGGAAATTTTAAATATATATAAAATATATATACACACACACGTATATACATATATACACTTAAATCAGATATTTCAAGAATTGGAGAAGATGTGGCTTTACATTTTCCACTCCAAATTTAGTATAATTTATGCAAATTTAAACATTTTAACTACTTTGGAAAATAGTTTCTCATTATTACCTGAAATAAACTAAGCCATTTGCTTCCTAAATATGTATTCCTCCCAAAACTCTTATATTTTCAGCAAGATATATTTTCATAAATCATTATTCAAACTATATAAGAACTGGGGATAACATAACTATCACTAAAAAAAGAGGATGTGAATGAACTGTGAGATAGTCACACCATGGATTATTCTGCAATAATCAAAATTACTAATTAATAAGAACTGTGTATGAATCTCAGCAATATAGCATTAAGTGAAAAATAAGTCCTTAAAGTCACATCTGTCATGGTACCCTCTCTTATAAGTTTAAAGACAGCTAAAATATTTTTAAAATTTAAAAGCAAGAGCATGGTGAAAATGTGATTTGGGATGCCACTTACCCAATGTGGAGGGAAACAGGGATGGAGTTGGGGAGACGATCAGGTTAAATGTGTTTTATTATGAAGTTCATATTCTGAATGATAGATTTTCAATATTATAATATTATAATAAAAAATGAATAAATGCATGGTCAAAGAAATGAGCAAATTAGCAAACAAATGTATAAATCATGGCCAAACATGAGCCAATTAGAAAAAGTTTTTATAAACCAAGGATTATGATTAATTTAATTATAAGAACTCAGTTCCAATAAAAATAAAGTGATATCCATAATATTCAGAAAATCTAACTATTTTGTTAATATTTTTTTCTAAGCATTTTTGCATGTGATTCCAATTGACTTGTATAAAAGTTGGTTGGTGGTAGGTGGGTATTGTGTGCACACAAGAATAACTTTGATCTGTTATGTTAAATCATGACCAATTTTGTAGTTTGTAATATTATTTTAAAAGAAGATTTAAAATGTTTACTTAAAAACATTCATGAGAAGAAAAGATGACTTGATTCTCAACATATTAATGTCAAAAATCGAGGCAGAATTTTTCTTCCTAGGACACCGGATAGAACAGCAATGACAATACTCGGTACATTATTTAAATGTTGAGTATTTTCTCAAATACTAAGGAAAGTTTATTTTTAAGGGGAGATGATTACACTACACCGGGTAGCCAGGTGAAAAGATAAGGACAATTTCTATTCAATCTGGTAGTTGGTTCTTTGCCAAAGAACCAGCACAAAAATTTATATAACAATCTCAGTAAAAACAAGAGAGGATTGGGGAACTTAAGCAAATTGTTATGCTAATAATTTGAAATCTTCTTGGGGTATGTGAGCTTAATTTTGAATTTGATAATTGCAGTTTCTTCTCAAGATTTCATATTATACTGTATGTCTCTGCCTTTAGTCAGAACCACGATTAAGTCAGTCCCTGCATCAAGAAACTATTCTTCTTTAACCACAGTTCTAACGTAAGAAATCCATTCCTGAGTTTAACAACTCTCAGTTTAGGGAAATGTTTCATTTGACTGTTTGTTTAAATGTGGATAGTTGTCATTTATGGCAATTTATCTGTAACCAATATAGATTTTGGGAAGCAATGTTGCCCAGAAAAATTTGTGAAATGGTAGTCTTGGAGTTGTTTTTTTCTTTCTTTACTGTATTATTAACCTCAACAAATTACTTACTTCATTTCCACAACTCTAAGGCCAAATACTTATAAAATAATTGCAAATATTTAAAGTTGAACTATATTATAAACTTTTATAATAAACTACACTGTGGACTTGATTGTGTTTTAGGAAGAAAGAAAACTCTCTAAGAGTTATTTGGTAGCCATGAATCTGCCAGTTATTGTTCTCAGAAACAAAAACCGATTGTATTCTGTCTCAAAGAGCTAGATTTATACTAGATTAAAAAAATCATACCCGGCATGGTATAAATACATCTTAAGTTTGGCTACATTTCCTAGTTCAAGAATATGACGTAAGAAGTTATACAATATACAAACATCTGTAATCTTTGGTCTTTCTAGACTTTGTAGCACAAAGTCAAAAAGAAAGCTGCATATACTATAACTGTATATACTGCATTATGAAATATCAAAAGCAATCAGTCCTCACTCGGAGAAGATTGTTCTGTTCAAAGTAAATGCTTTCTTACTATGAGTTTTATTCCTGAGATCAACTGAAGTAAATAAATTAAGAATAAAAGAATACAGAGGGATATTTTGCCAATGATTTCATTGTTTTCCACATTTCAAAACACCAGTTTTGTATAAAATAATTCTCTAATCCCAAGCATTCCCTCCTTTAGAGGATGTGGCCTTAAGGAAATAGCCTAGCCACATGAACAAAATAACAATAAATCTTTTATCTCAGGAATATCATAAAGTTACTGCTCGTGCTGTCAATTTTAAAACCAAATACCATTATTTATACATTTTGTATTTTAACACTACAATATAAAGTTAGGTTCAAAAAAAGTAAATGGGAACTCATAATAGCATTTTTTAAAATCAACTAATCTTCCTTAATCTATAACTTGAGTTTATAGAACTAAACACATCACAGACATTTATGGCTACTACTCCTCTCTTTTTGTGATGTTTCGAAAGGAGCATAATTTATCAAGAAAATATTTTTCAATAATCTCTGCACAGGATAATTTGCCTTTTTTCTAATCTTCAAAGTGACAGATTGCATAGGGTGAGCCTCTGTGACTTACACCACAGACAGTTTCATGTTTCAATGTGCTTTTCTGTCTCCCTGGCTGACTTGATTGATAATAGCTGAGGTAGTGCAAAATTAAAAATTAATTAATTTGAGTGAATTGGTAATAAAGGGGACTGAGCGGCTGTATTGAGATGCTAATAGGTCTATTCCAGACCTATTCTGGCCATCTGATCCTCTGGAATATTCAACAGCTGTGGTAGGCAAAACTGACAACTGAGCACATTCAGGGGGAAGGGTCAAGCGTTTGTCATCTAACCCCAGTGGAGCCAAAGCAGAAACTGCTCCTCCCAAGATTCTAGTTCTGGGAGAAAAGCAGGTCGAATGGTTGAAATAACATGTGTGTATAGCATTACTAGAGAATCTGTGTTTAAAAATAGCGATAGGGTCTCAGACTGTGATTTTCAGTTTTTTGTGGATAACAACTTCCTGAACAGATTTCTATTATGCTTCTATTAACTATAATGTCTGCTTCATGGACTATTTTATTGGGAGAATGAATAATTAATTCAGTGAAGACTAATAGAAATAAAAAAACTTTACTGGTATTTTGAAACATATATACTGTTATGTAAATATTAGTGCATGCCTGGAACATAGTGTATTTGTATCCTTTTAAAGAGCAAAATGCACTATTAAATAAAAAATATATTTTATGTTACATATAATAGTATGCTCTGTTTTATGATAGCCAAATATGTAAACTATCTAGTTTGTAAAATAAGGAGTATAGGATGTTTTTAGATCCACCACAAATTAAATATGCCATGTATTATTTTTTATACTTATGCAAATAGTGCATGTTCATTTATGAGATTTTTAGAAATCAGAATAGTGTAAGAAAATAAAAACCATTCACATTCCATTTAGTTAAGATTATGATTTTTTTGTATTTCTGTTTAACTAATGGTAGAAAAATAATATTAAAGTAGTAGTAATTACTGACAATTTGTTGTCAATAAAAACAAAACATAATTGATTTACATTTTAAAAAAATGACAAACTGATTTGAGACCATTGGTTTCAATAATCATTATATAGCGAATTCTGAGAAATAAAATGTTAAAATTGAAATGTTAAATTCAGAAATTATAGCGGTTCTTGAAAATTAAGTACAGGGATAAAAAAATCAAACAAAATATTGGATTTTTTATTTTACAAAAGTGTAATTTACCTTTTGTTTTTTAGAACTTTTTTAATTTCCTTGACATATTATGCACCTTGTAGCTTCCTAAACATGACATTACCAGTCTGATAATTTTAAGCAGTCTAATATCTAATCTAAAAATAAAAAACAAAAACAAACCAAAAAACACTCATTGGGTAACAATGTATTTTTTAATGTTTCTCCTATTTGATGTCTTCTTATTTTTCCTTAGGGAGAATAAGAAAAAGATGATTAGACTGTTTTACTCAGGACCCAATTACCTCCACGTTTTTGGTGACAATTTTCATATCACATACTAATCAGTAAATCAGCCAATCACTGTTAACCTACAATAGCTTAATGTTAGATAATTGAAAATTGATTAGCTTTTGCCCCTGACCCAATGCATTCAGATGCATTCAGCTAAAATATACTATGGTGATAATAATTGTCTCATATTTTAGCAATCCTGAAATAACTCTTTCTATGACATCTATCAACAACACCGACAACCACAGCATTTCTACTATTTCTACATTTATTAAGATAAACACTACCTGTTAATTTATACCACTACCGTTACTAACACCTAGCATTATTGAGGTCTTACTTTGTGTCAGGCACTGTTCTACCACTTTTATCTATATACAGATACATTTCATCTCCTAATAACTCTCTTTGGCAAATACTATTATTTCTCCATTTTAAAAATGAGGAAATCTAGGTGGCTTATCAGTCAGTTTCTTTTTAGCACCCCTCTATATTGTTTTAAAAGAATATAATGCACATATTTTGTTTCTTATCTAAATAGTACATTATTTCTTGGAACACACTAAGAAAAATATATTTCATCATGAGGTTGGGTTTTCCTTAAAGTATAAGAGAAAATACATCTTAAGAAATAAACTAAATATTTCCTCTAATGATTGAATAATTTGATTTTTTTCCCCTAGGGGTAAACTAAAAGGATCCTTAAGCAGAATTATATATCTCAAGTCTTAGGCTTATATTGATGGGGCAGTAAATAAAATTATACTTCTCTGCTTCAGAAAACAAGATTAAGTTGTCTTTTAGTGCAATAAAACACTGATTTCAAACCTAGGTTGATTCTTTTAAGGTGCTTTCCAATCAATGAGGATATGAAAGGAAATGCACAGTTGGCAGAGTTGGAAATCCAACTCAAAGTCTAAAGAGGAATGTCTTTGTCTAATCACTACAAATGCTGCAATATGAGCTGATGATTTTTAAAGCAATTTCAAGTCAAGAATTGTAATTCTACTGAGACTACTATTCCCGTTACAAGTTAAAATCCGTAGACTATTCCTGTTAAAAAATAACAGCAATCATTTCTTAGGAGACACACATTGATATTAATGTTTCAAATAATTTCAGAATTACTGGAAAGTTCAAT
The DNA here is from genome assembly GCF_041146395.1 of Eulemur rufifrons. Classification (NCBI taxonomy): domain Eukaryota; kingdom Metazoa; phylum Chordata; class Mammalia; order Primates; family Lemuridae; genus Eulemur; species Eulemur rufifrons. Next base: position 39,774,750 of record NC_090989.1, read on the forward strand.
GTGAAAACAATGTACAATTGTGTACTGCAACATGTTTTAGTATTTTCTTTATAATTTTTATTTTCTGTAATTAATACTTATTGGGGTGTTCTCAAAGTCATTTGGGTAGATATCATACATATTATCTCACTGCCAAGGTTCATTTATCTCACCACTTATTCTTTCATACCATTTTCTCCATTTCATTTAGTAAGGTATAAAAATATTTCCACTCAGGAAAAAATAAAGCCCTCCTCTTTGAAATTTTTCTCCTATACTACCTCTAGAAATGGTAATAATTCAAAAATATGATGCTGACATGTGCCTTAGGAATTTGATTATTATGTGTTTGAAAACATGAAAATATTGCCATCACATATCATTTTACATTTTTCAATACTGATTTCATGTTATGTTATTGATACAGAAGCTGTAATTATGGAAAAAAAGTGGTAGGGGGAAATCAGCCTGTAATGAAAGATTTTAACCAAAATCAAATAGGTTTTTAAGTCAATAATGTAAGTGGGTATCCAGGAATGTCCATTTTTGGGAAATCTGCATGAAAGTTAGTATCTTTGTTATATTTTATGTTTACTTTGCTCATGTGTTTAGACTTTAATCAAACTGGAATGTATGTAATATCTTAAATTTTATATTATGATTTTTTAAATGGTATGAGCTAATAGTGTCACATGAATCACATATTTTTATATATCTAACACATTTAAATTGTTTTTTCCAATTAAAGGAAGGTGAGAACTTTTAAAAATGTTTTTATAGCATCCATTAATTCTTGAAACAAATATATTCTAGTTTTTTCTGTATTTCCATTTACAAAGGTACTGATTTAGTGATTATAAAGTTTTTATGGTAGTTATTTTCACAAATACTAATATGAGAAAAGAAGTGATATGAAAAGTGGAGGAAAGTATTTCAAACCATCTTTATTTTTTATATTAAAGCATTAGTTTAGCCAGCATGGTACCAATATTAGTAATAGTAACGCTGACACGCGACTTCATTAGTGGCTATAACATGAACATGTCTTTGGCAGTACGCTGCACAGCTGAATGACCCCATTGGAGGCCTTGGTTTTTGAATTTTTCCCAATTCTGACTATTGTGCTAAGCATTGGCTTCAGAAATGAAGTGACACTTTTCCTTAGTAAAAGGCAGTTGAGCAGATCGTTTTGGGCAAAGTTCATTTGCACTTAACTCTCCAGATGATCAGTTACGTTCCCATTACCCGGTGTCTCTCAGGTCAATCTGAATTATTAAGGAGGATTGCAGAAAGGATAAGTATTGTTTGCCATTCTTGAAGAAATGTTAAAAAAAAAAAAAAAACTCAAAATATCAATGTCTGTAATGGTTTTGATTCACTTCAGTTTCATTGTTTCTTAAAGATAAATGGCATAGATCATGCTAATCCAGTAATAATTAGTACATACTTGTTTTTTGTTTTTTTTTCTGACTTGGAGTCACTTTAAAAATTCATACCTTCTTTTTTAAGAGATAAATTTAAAGTTAATGTAACATATTTATAAATTGTAGAATTCTAAAATACCCAGATAGATAATTACCTGAAGAGTCTTTGAAGGAACAAGAGTAGAAAAGAGTAAGAGATATATCAGTGCTTTGTTTTTCTTTTAAAGTGTTACATAGTTAATAATCTTAAAAATAGCATTATGCTATTTTCAAGTCTATATACTAATCAAACTTACAAAATAGTTTTATATAACTTATAATTGGTTGCTATAAATATGAAAAATAATATTATGTATCACCAAAGAGCTTATTTTCACCTTGATTTTATAAAAGAGAAGGGAAAATTAAAAAGTTCTTTGTGCTGATTGTTGTGTTGAGATAGAATAAATACAGAAATCTAGCTGACTCCCATAATTGTGCAAAATCCTACCGCAATGGGTAAGATTAATCTGTAACACCTTCTCAGAAGTGTGAATTAAATCTGATGCTATAGGATCATTTGGAGTCGATGTGAATGCCTGTGTACATCATGGAACTGACCATCCAGCTGGCAGCTCCTGTTATCAGAGTGCTAGCCTTGGCTGGTTAAATGGATTTTGCCTCAGGTTAAAAAGCCTTTAGGGAAGTGGGTCAAATTGTACAAGGGCAGCTTGTCTAATTTCGTCACTGTGATGTAAAGTAAGAGCATAGTAAGGTTACTTAAAACCCTGCAATGTACAAGATCATTTAGACATACTAGCATGGGAAATCTCAGGAGAACAAATTACATCCTCAGTTGGGTACTGGCAAAAGTCTCTTACTGAAATGGTAGTCGAGAATCCGGTCCTTCTTTACTTTTTTCGCATGTTGTGTGACTCTGGTATGCTCAATTTCCACCATAGGAATGCTGACTATTCAAAGGAAACCCCTCTGAAACAGTGACATTTCTTTCACATATCATGTGGGATTGTTACAATTATGCCATCCTCTGCCTTTTAGATCATGTGATTCTGAAGATTGTACCATGGCTGAAAAACATCACACTTCCAAGGAAGCTATGAAATGTTGAAGTTTATATTTTATTTATAACAGAGGATAGAGTGTTTTGGGCACTTGAAAGCTGAAAGAAATCCTCCAGCAAAGTATAAAATAAACTCTTAGAATTCATGAAATCCTATTATTGTTTATTAGATATGCTTCAACTTTTAGAAAAAATAAAGTATGAAGTTTAAAATTTGTACTTTCTGAAGAAACTTTGAAGTTTAAAAAGCTATTTATTTGGAAGACAGAGTAGCATTTTGATGACTACCACATCACTTTATATGATATAGGACATAGCTGTCTGCACCATGATCCTCTCTACTGAAGAGGCCTGGCCTCCTGCTGGCATAGTTTTTTGACTCCCCACTAGGTTGTGTCAAAGAGCTTGCAAGGGACACAGTGAAGGTGCCATCATTTCCATGGGCAATGGCAGCTGAATTATTTCATGTGTGAATATACTGAATGACAATTGCCACCCTGCACTTTGTATGGCATATTGGACATAATTTAAATCACTTTTTTTGACAGAAATTTTTATAAGAGCTAAGAAAGTGAAATGTAAGTTGTAGTAAGGAGCTTTCTGAGCTTTCTCAGAAATCCATTGCTAACATTTTAATTATTTAAATCTATTGCTCATTTTGCCCCTTATTACTGTCAAAGTAATCAGAAAGTAATGTTGGTTTAATGTTCTTTGGAACATTGGATTCTCATGCTTGGCAATGTCAAATTGAAGTTCTTGCTCTAAGAGTTCTTGCTGATGCTTATTATATCAGATTTTACATATATATGTATATATGTTATGTATAGGTAGCATATATGGGAGTGTATAAGCAAGAGGAAGTGTTAGCAGCAGTATGTAGAGCTGGTGGTGTACTATTCAACATTCAGTACATTCAGTACTATTCAACAAATATTTATTGAGCATCTACTCTGTGATGGTACATTTCTAGATATTGGGAAGCATTACAAAGATAAGAAAATCCCAGTCATTATTCCCGGAGGTCCCCATTCAGGAGATAAAGAATAGAAAGAAGATGAAGTAAATCATTTCAAGGCAGTGCTGTTGACATTTACAAACTCCAATTCTCTGAAATTAGAAAAGATCCAGATCAAGCTAAGGGAATGGGGAATAATCCTAAAGAGCAGACACACTAGGTCAAACTTGAAGAATTCATTGGTGATAATCAGGCACAAAAAAAGATGAAAGTAGATAAATGAATCTTAAGGTAATATCATGGCAAAGCTCTGAAGGTAAGAAATAGTAAGATGTGAGCAAGCAAGGCAAGTATTTGGTATTGCTGAAACATAAATTGTGTTAAGAGTTACAGGAGTGGAAAATGTTATCTGAGAAATAAGCAGGACACAGGTAATATAGTTTTTCCTAGAGCATCCAAAGAGCTTTAACTTTTTTTTGTCTGTGTCATTCATGAAATGGTGATGGTCTTATCTAGACCAGTTTTATAAACCTGAAGAGAAAGAGGCAGATCCCCAAAGTACGTAGGATACGAAACTCATGGAAATAGGTCACTTCAGGGAGAAAGAAGTCTAGGTGATCCAATTTTTCTGATAAGAGGAAATAGGAAATATGGGGAGGAGGGGACCATAAAAAAAGTAATGGGTTCAATTTTAAGCATTTTTTGGTCAAAGTCTTTTGGCAATTGTCATTCAGTATATTCACAAATGAAATAATTCAGCTGCCATTGCCCAAACATCCAAGTATAACTGTTATGAAATTAGAGTCTAAATTTCATTGCAAAAAGCATGATTGACTTGCAGATTTATGATCATCATTGAAAGCGTAGATGTAGCTGAAAATCTAGAATGTGAATTAAGTTGCCCACAGAGACTGTAAAAGTGAGGACAATGTTACTTACTGTAAGGGGCTTGGGGACTACAGATGCTTAAATTTTCAATTCTTTGGTGTCCTTTCCCTACTGTTTATGATACATATATTTAATTCACCTTTTTTACTTTTTCCCTCTGTCAATGAATATACCTACGTCTTCCCAATTAAAATAAAAACAAAACAAAAAAATATTTTCCAAATGTATCTTCTCAAGTTATCCTACCGTTTATTTCATTTTCTTAATCTATTAATAAACTAATAAGGCAATCTAATCATTTCTTTAAATGAGTTGCCCCATCTACTGCCTGCACTTTTCCCCATAAAATCCCTGCCCATTTTCCTTGTAGTATTATAAGAAAATAACATTCTTGGAGTTCACAGCATGGGACCTCCAAGTTACCAAACCAATGACCATTTTTCGCCAATTCTCACATTCCCTAATCTCTCTGAAGCAAGTTCTGTGTTGATCACCAGACTCATTCTAGATATCTGCCTTTCCACAACTTAGTGATTTATCACCCTTGGGCCTTTTTTCCTCCTTTTTAAATTTGGGTTGACATGATTATTTTCTCCAATTGGAGATATTAATTTCCAATTGCCAGTATTCTGTCTCCATTATTTCTCTTTGGCTTTTGACACCTCAAATCTTCTAAAATGTCTTCAGCAGTTGGAATACGTTTGGGTATAATAACAGAAACCTTTAGCTGAATCAGCATAAACAACAAGAAAAATGTATGTAACTTTACATATCAGCAAGTCCAGAGGTAGGATATGTTCCAGTCTGCATTGTTGTAGAAACTCAACAATATCCTAATCAACACCGATCCTTTCTCTACCATGCCATAATCCCTGCAGCGTCATCTTTGGGAGATGATAGTAACTTGGCTGTAGCAATCTCAGACATTATAACCAGAAGAACAAAGATTATCCTTTTAGGAAACCCTTCTAATGAGTGTACAAACTTGGGAAAGAACCATTGTGTCTCTGTATGAATTCCCATTCATTCAAGGGCAGAATGAGAAACCATATGCACAGGCCCATGACACATAGTAAATATCAAATTCTTCTGAACAGGAGCAATAAGAAAACCTTGTTCTGACATGAAATTAAGTAACTTGTTAGCCTATGTCAGCCCTCATGGGGCAGAGATTTCAATATGCACCAAAACTCTATTTGCAATCAACCTTTCTCAGTATCCCTGGCAGTTAGATTTGGATCAGCAGAGTAGTTCTCAGCAAGGAGCTGTGAATGAAGGTGACCAATATCACTTTCAGGTGGAAGAAGTAATAATTGTGCTCTTTCGTCATCTCCCTATTGCCCTTTCCATGGGACCTTCTATCCTTGAAGCAACCTTCCTCATCCATTATTCTTCAAAGCCCCTGGTCTTGTCTCCTTGCTCATTATTTTACAGGATCGCATATGATATTAATGGTCCTAGGATTGGCCAGCTTTAGTATCTCATTTCCTCTTTTTTGGGATTTGGTTGTTTTAAGTATTGAACTGTGACATTCTATTTTTGGCTAAGCTCATGGTTTATTTGTCAGTACAGTTGCCTTCAAAATTATTAGCTTATGATCAATCAATTGTTTAGACATAGCATGTAAACCTATGAATTTTTTAAAGTGATAGATTTTTGCTGTACCTATATCTCAGGATAATAGTGCCTGTTTTGAAATAATTAAAATAGAAATAGCTCGTTTTTGGCCAACATGTTGCCATTCATTACTGGAACAACCATAAAATTCACCCAAAACTCATTATCCTTAATGCTACAACCTTGTAGATACACAGTTGGTATCATTCTATGTAAGAGAAAACGCTATAACCAATTATTTTTAATATATCATAAGAGTTACTAATGTCCTACCCAGAAATTCTGAGATCTTCCTATCCTGTGCTGAACCTTTTCACCTGGCCAATTTATAGTTTTTAAGGTCTTTTAATTGAAGTTCCACATTTCTATTATGGTGTACATTCCTGAATAAGGGCACTCACTTTTGTTTTAAAACTAGGCAGGCTAATTGATTTTATCAAAAACCAAAGTCAGCATCCTCCTTACCAAATCAGTTTCTCTGAGCCACTTTTGTCTATTAGCAAAAGCTATTTCATTCCTTGCTTGCAGCCATGGAAGCTTTATTGACTTATCCTCATGCGTTTACTTAGTTTATTCCTTCCATCATATTTGCTGGCCTTTCTGCATATGTTCTTCCCTGTTTCAGGACTTCAGCAATTTTTTCATGTAATACCAAAATATGCTAACTTTTTTCTTCTTTTCCCTGTGTCTTCTCACCTTTGTCTACCCTATGAAGGACTGCAAAATTACTTTTCCTAATTTGCCATCCTAGTAGCATTACTTTTTTTCTGAAGTCTTCAGTGTCTTCCATTGCACACCACATTTCTCAGCCTGGTTTCAAGAATCTGATCTCAGTTACCCTCTGTTCTTATTTTCACTGCTATCCTGTACTGATCTCATAGCTAAACCAAATTGGAGGCGCCTCTGAGTTCACCACCCTGGATATACTAACTACATCAAAATTTTCTTTTTTTTTTTTTTTTCAAAATTTTCTTAAAAGCCTCAAACCTATCTCATCATTGCCCATTACTCAGCCCCTTTTCTACTAACTTCTTTCTTGAAATGGCTTCTGAAAGCAAAAATCCTGGCATATTTTTTAAAATATTTTATTTATTTATTTAAGACAAGATTTCACTCTGTCACCCGGGCTGGAGTGTGGTGGCACAATCAAATAGTTCACTGCAGCCATAAACTCTAGGGTTCAAGGGATCCTCCGTCCTCAGCCTCCTCGGTAGCTGGGACTACAGGCACTATCACTGGTAAAATTTCTCCCCTCTCAGTGAATGCTTGGTGATATCTTTCTCTAAGACTATAAACTTGGCAACAAGGATTAGTCATGTTCATCCAAGTAAGCTCTGCAGCCTTTCTCATGAAAGGCAGCATAGTTGGGAAACATTAACAAACATCTTTATGGAACTGCTAGAATCGTTAAATATAGAATTGGTTGTCTGAGACTATGAAACAAAAGGTTCAGCCTTAACTCTAAGCAGTTAGGCATATAGAACACTATATAATGATTTTGTTCTTGAAAACTTAAAATGTCTTGAAAGATGTAATAATCAAAGTTCTGGACATAGTCTTGTAAATACTGTACTTTGTTTTGTTTTGTTTTGTTTTAAATCAGAATCTCTCAGACTAAAAAGCAAACAGGAAAAACAAGATAATATGAAAATCAAGATAATATAAAAAACAAATTATCTTGAATCTGAATCTGTAGGAAATCACTCCTTTTCAAGATTTTTTAACCCTTCATATAGATTATGGGTATTTTTAAAAGAAGGATGTTAATATAATAACTTATAGAAAGTGATAAATGTTTCAATCATACTAACAATTCTGGACCTAATTTACCATATTTAAACATTAACAATGACATCTGAGAAAGTTTGTTAAAATTTATGAAGACATATTATGTCTTAGATATGTTTAACGTAATATTGCAACTCTGAAGGAAGGTGATATTAATTGAATTAACAGAGATATAAACCATAATTCAGAGATATTGGGTAATTTCTCCAAGGTAACACAATTAGTAAAAGGTACAACTCTGATTTAAAAGCAAATTGGTCTGATTACTGAGCCTGTGCTCTTTCAAATAGTATATGATTATAAAGATAAAATAAGTAACCAAGTACAATTCAAAGTAAGATTCAAATACCACTTTCATTTTATATCATTTTGAATTTTTGTTAATTTTTCTTACACAGAAAAAGTTAATCTATTGATATGTTTTGCTTTATTCCAGGATGTGTTTCTAGAAATTGCATGTAGATTAAAAAATGCCAATTGATTAATATCATAGACATATATTCTATTTAATCTAAAAATATAATGAGATATTTTTTCAGGCCAAGTATCTTAGGGTTATCTATATTTTAATATATTATGTATATTCATTGTTAATTATGGCATTTTGTTTTATTTTACTTTTTAAATGTAACATGCATGGATAAAAGTAATTATGGACTACACAGCCTAAGGGAAAAAAGATCATGAATTATACCAAGTCTTAGTTTCTATAGATATCCTATTCAGGAATAATAAATTATAAAGGAAAAACATGTCATAGTTAAAGGAGCATTTCTTCCAAAAAAGAAATATGAAATATTTTCAGAGTAAATGTGATTCCATATATTTTTTATACTGCAAACCATTTCCAAATTTCCACATATGCTTGCCAAGAACAATGATAATTAATGTTTCACGGAATTCTTTGAGAAATGTTGAATTCCAGAATTGGTTTGGATCATATTTAAACATATATTATGCTACACAAAATTCCAGAAAAAGAAAGCATATTTCATATTTTGGGCTATTCATGTTTAAAAAATCCTCAAGTGTAATCCTCAAGTGATTCAAAATAGATTTGGTGAAATAAAAAAAAAGTCCATGTGCCATTTAACAGTTGCTCTTCAGCATTAAAAAAAAAACTGGATACTTTTCCAAGTCCCTAATAATTAAGAAACATTTAACTTTTTGTCCATTTATGTTTTTAAAATATTATTCAAGTTTGTCATGCTCTTACCTGACTAGATGTCAACAACAGATACAATGTGGTTTGCAGGAAGTTCATTGTTCACCATTAAGACTTTATACACATATATACATATAATTTTTATGTACGTATATTTAATATAACATAGTATGATATATACATTTCTTTTTATTTAATGTAAAAGTATAAAAGATCAAAATAATTTAAGTAAAACATTGATTGAATTTAGTTCTTCTAACTGGTTTACTTTAAACTTGCTTTCATTCTCCCTGCCCCCAACTTAGTCATTCCCCGTTGCCAGATGTCATTTGGTTATTCTAAGCAATAGAAAAAGATTTATGTATTGACAAGTGGAGAGGTGAAACACTGGCTAAAAGAGTTCTCCAAATGATACTTCTGATCCCAGCAGGAGTTATAGGCTTACATTAAAAAAAAGAGCAAAGTTTTCCCTGTTAATAACTGTAAATTATATCCTACAGTATTTTATCCCCTTTTTTTCTTTTTTCCAGCAACTAACTATACATCACTTTAGGGATAAAATCCCTCAAGGACATGACACAGATGGATACACTTGTATTTGGGGAACTCTTGAGATTTTCTTTGTAAAAAAAATGTATTTATAAGATTGAAAATACACACAATCCACACTTGTACTATGCTCTTCCACCTCAAAGTTATGCTTTCTTTTAAAATAAGAGAATGAAAGTTTTCAAAGACATGACTGGCTTAGGGAAGCCTTTCATCATTGGAGCACTCCTGTGTTCCCTTAGCTTCTAGGCACACATGTATTTTAGTTTGAACTTCAAATTGTATGCACATATTTATTAGAAAAGAATATCACTCACAGGTGGAGGTCAATTGTCAAGTTTTTGCAAAAATGTAAACTTGAAGATATTATTTTAAGGAAATAGAAGCAATTTAGTAGTACACCTATGTTTGTAAGTTTTCTGAAACGCCTTCTTCATTTCATTTTGGCTTAGGCAACATTGAGTTTAATCAGTTAATAGGAAAGTTTCTCACTAAAGAAACTCGAAATTAAGAAGAAAATCTGATTTGAAGTTATAGTTTGTGATGTTTGTATGAGATAGAAAAAAACAGAAAACTTTTTATTTTTTAAATTCTTAAAAAATGTTTTTTTTTTTTATTTCAGCATATTATAGGAGTACAAATGTTTAGGTTACATATATTGCCTTTGTCCCACCCAAGTCGGAGTCCTCTTGTATTATTCTGGATAGAGCTGGAGCCCATTCTACTAAGTGAAGTATCACAAGAATGGAAAAACAAGTACCATATGTACTCTCCATTAAATTTGTTTTAACTAACTTAACTGACCAACAATTAAATGCATATACAGTAGTAACATTCATCGGGTGTTGAGCAGGTGGGAGGGGAGAGGAGGGGATGGATATATTCACACCTTATGGGTGCAATGTGCACTGTCTGGGGGGTGGACAAACTTGGAAACCTTTTTTTAAGCAGTAGCAAAAGCATGTGGTATAATGAGTATATGGTCTTGCATTTTAATCATTGTAAAAGTTGAAATACTAGCTTCCTTTCCATATTTTAAATATTCTATGAAGTTTAAGGAAAAAAATCACACAAAAAAAGAATGTTTAACCTCCTTAATTAGAACCCTCCTAAATAATATCAAATATAACCATTTGCTTGACCATTAAGCCCTACAATTTAGTAGAAAATAATACTAGAACATGATTAATAATATTTTCACTTCTCTTTTAGCCCTTTGTATATATATGCTTTTCCATACTAAAATAATGTGCCTAATTCATATTTACACTCTGATAATAATATAAAGTTCTATAAGCATTTACTAAAATGTTTTAGAAACATACCTTGGAATTTGCTTTACTTAGTGAAAAAATTGGTGTCAGCAGACAATAACACATGCCTGAAATCACTATTTTCTGCACTTATCAAATAGAGAATAATCTTCATATATTTAGTTCTGTGATTAGTATTGTTTCCTTCAGTGATGCTATATTCACTCCAAATAATAAGAAAGACTATATTATGAATAAATCTATTTATAATTTCATGTCTAGTAAATCCTGAAATTCTTTGCTATAACAGTTTAAAATTTCCTATCTATATAAATAAAGAAGATTATTTTGAACAACCAACATATTGATAGCACTTAATATAGTTAAGCCATCTTTCAATGTGTGAATGCCCCATTTATAAATGTTCTTTCTGCCTGGGAATACCAGGTGCTGTAGGCTAAAAAGAAAAAAAAAATGTGTCTTAAATAGTAAACGCCAGGAAAGCTGGAAGCTTCAACACCCATCAGCACTGGCAAGAGATCTCAATACTGAGCTCATCAAGAGTTTCCTATATGGAAGGCATGTTTTAAAATTCAGTAACTTAAGTTGACTGGATTGTACTACTGTCTGAACAATTTGGCATGACATGAGAAAAGGATGATAGCAAAGCAAGATTTCGCTATTTTGTATTTATGAGACATTTTCTCACAGAAATCTACTTAAACTAGGTCTTCAAACCTAGTAGAGTTGTTTACTTGTTCAAATACATAACAGAGAAACATAATTGTAAGCTTGCCTTAGAGTCTTCTGTTGTAACACTGTCAATGGAAAAATGCTTTCTGAAATACAAACAATAACTTATAAAAGAATTTCTAGAAATTTTACAAAGAACTTCCTTTCATAAACAATGTTTATGTAAAAGAACTTTTATGAAATTTTCAGATATTAGAAAATTCTTATATATATCAGATGCTTTAAAAATTAATTTGGAAATACTTCACGTCAAGATGGAAGTCTATGGTAGCATGTGATCACAAGTCTAACTACACATTTTATTATCAGCAATAAACTTTTAAAAAACTTTTGGAATTCCGATATTCTTGCTTCAACTCTGGTCTCCCATACCAGGGCCACAGCAATGAGAGGTCCGCCTTTAATCATTCTGTTTATTTGGGACTTCCCTTAAATTAGGGTTTGGTAAACTATGGCCAGCAGGCTAAATCCTGCCTGCCACCTGTTTTTGTAAATACAATTTTATTGAAACACAGACATGTTAATTTGTTTATATATTTTCCATGGCTGCTTTCACACTACAATGGCAGTAGTGACAGAGGCCATATGGCCTGGAAAGTCTGCAATATTTACTATCTGGCTCTTTACTGAAAAAGTTTGCCCAGCCCTGCCTTAAATAAAACTCTATGGTCTAGTCCTCTAAGGACACCCCTAGATATGTGCAATGAGAGCTAAAGGAATTTTTTGCCAATGCATGGTTTTCAAGCCCAAAATCTTTCTGAAGACACAAACAAAAATCTCTTTCAATAGCAAATGTTGATCAATGACTTTGTTGTTCTACCATTTTGTCTTCCTCATATATAAAAGTCTATTGGTAAAATAGTGGGAATACCCAGGGAAAATCACTTTATACCAAATGCCAGCAAATCTGATAGTATATGACTCTGAATCTATATAAGCACATACCCTTAGAGGAAAAATTAGGACATTGTTAATAGATGACTCCCTTTCACAATCTAATGATGCCTTTCTTGCTGATACAGACTGTAAATGTTAAAGAAACAGTTCACTCTTCTAAGTGTGTGACTATGTGTACACATGTGATAATGAAGACAATAAAACTGATGTTTGAAAGACTAAATCAGTTCACTGTGTTTGAATAACTTCACATGGCTTAAAAAACAAAAACGAACACACAGCCCTGAACTATTGAACTATTGACCTTCCCCTACTGCATCCTTCTCCCCAGATTCCAAACTTCTAGTTGCTCAAGCCAAAAATATTGAGGCATCTTTTCTGTATCTCTTTCTCCTAGATTGCACACCTAATCTGTGAAGAATTCTACCTAATAATATATAATTAATTATAATTCTGTATCTCTGTATATAATCCTGCTGTGTAGAATTGTACTCCCCTGATCCCGGCCAACTTTAAGCTTAGTCAAGATTGCAGCATGATGTTATAGGATACACACAGATAGTAAAATGGTTATTATAGTGGAGCAGATTAATATATCTATCATTTCACATACTTTTTTTAGCCAAGAGCAGCTAAAATCCATTTATTTAACAAAAATCCCTAATACAGTACAATTTTAACTATAGTCTTCATGTTGTACATTAGATCTTTAGCCTTGTGCAGCCTACATATCTGCTATTTTGTATTCTTTGACCTATATCTCCCATTTCCTCCCTCCTCCCACCCTGTTCCTGGTAACCACTGTTGTATTCTCTGTGTATTTTTTTTTTTTTAAAGATTCAACATATAAGTGAGATCATGCAATTTTTTTCTTTCTGTATTTGGCTTATTTCACTTAGTATAATGTCCTCCAGGTCCATCTGTGTTGTGGCCAGCGGCAGGATATTCTATGTTAAGACTGAATAATATTCTAGTGTGTGTGTGTATGTGTGTGTGTATTTTATTTTCTTTATGGATTCATCAGTCAACAGACACCTAGATTATTTCCATTATCTTGGCTATTGTGAATAATGCTGAAATAAACATGGGAGTGCAGATATTTTACAAGATTGTGATTTCATCTCCTTTGGGTATATACCCAGAAGAGGGATTGCTGGGTGTATGTGGTAGTTCCATCTCTAATTTCTTTAGGAACTCTAGTACTGTTTTCCATAAAGGCTGTAGCAACCTACATTCCCACCAACAGTGAAGTAGGGTTCACTGTTTTTCTCCACACCCTTTCCAACATTTATTATTTCTTGTCTTGCTGATGATAGCCATCCTAATATAAGTGAAGTGATATCTCAAGTGGTTTTAATTTATATATCTGTGATGATTAGTGATGTTGAGCACCTCTTCATATATCTGTTGGCCATTTTTATGTCTTCTTTACGGAAATGTCTGTTCAGGTTTTTTGCCCATTTTTTAATTGAGTTATAATATTTGTTTTTCTGCTATTGAGTTATAAGAGATCTTTATAAATTGTGGATATTAACTCTTTATCAGACAAGTCGTTTACAAATTTTTTTCCAGCCCATGGGTTGCCTTTTCATTTTGTTGATTGTTTCCTTTGCTGTGAAAAAGGTTTTTAGTATATAAGATTGACTTAAAGTTTTGATGAGAAAAACGTAAATAATATTCTTCAGATTTCTGCTGCAGGCACTATTGACAGAATGTAATAGTACTTCTTTCTTTGCCTTTTTGTGTTGCACACAGTCAATATCTCCCTCTGTCCTGACTTCCACACCAGGCTGATTCATGAACCACTGCTGTTTCCCATTGTTTCCTGCTAGGACTCAGTGGGCCTCCACAGCATTTCCACTGAAATCTTTGAGGCTGCCCTGCTATTGCTCAATACGTAGCAGCTGCTAAGGTATCCTGCTGTCTTCCATTCGCTGCACATTTCCTTCTGTGGACTCATATCCCAACAAAGGATACTGACATGCTGGCTGAGCTTGCTCTTCATACCATGCCATTTCATTTTCAGTGAGTTTGCTGGAAATGATGAGGTGGCAGAGAAATCCAGTTATGGTGTTTGCTACTTTAAATTCAATCTTCATGAGGCTACACAGACATTCTTATTTGAATATTTGCTAAAGATGATTTTACATGTTTTCAGAATTATTTGATTTTATTTTAGTATTGGTATATTCTTTCCTCTTGATGCATTTAGAAATGTAACTCATACCTTAGACTGTCGTTCTACCTACAGCTTTTCCCATCAGAATGCGGACCTCCTGCCTTGTTCTTTGTATGTTCAGCTCCTTTTAACACTTCAGCCTTCAGTTAAAAGTCATCTGCAAAGAGAGCTATTTCCTGACCCCTGGGTAGGAAGTACACTCTTAACTCATTTTTCTCCATGACCACACCCTGCTTAGAACTTATAATTTCATATGTATTTTTAAATTGCATGAATTATCTCTTTTCCAATGATTTGCACTCTCTTGGAGAGCTGGCGGGCAACTTTCTCTTTGGTTTCTCACTGTAGCCTGGCACTTGGCACAGGGTTTGTATATGACAGGTGTTCAGAATAAATATTTTATAAATAAATAGCTATTTGACAGAATTAATTTCCAGATGCTATTAGAGTAAATTCATATACCCAGGAAATAATTATTTGAACACAAAGTGGCCACAAACATCAGATATTGACTCATTATAACTCTCGTATATTATGCTTGCATTGTTTTTTGAAAGTCAGTTTCAGTCATTTTATAATTTCATGTAGTTATTTAGAAAGTTATACTACCTTTAACTGTCAAACATGGAGATACCACATATATATATATAAGCACATAATTTATTATACCATTGTCAATAAATTTACCTTATTGAATACCTACATTCAATGATAACATATAAAATATGCAATAATTTAAAGCCACAATTTTTGTTTACACTAAAAAAAAACCCAACTAATATTATAACTAACATCAGAAGCAAATGTCATATTTATATCTTCCTCGCCTACCTAACTAGGAAAATCAACTCTAACCCTCCACTGACTCCTATAATCAGTATCTACAGTGATACAAATCAAAATATCTCAGGGTATTTACTCTCATACGAAGTTGTGTTAGTTTCCTAGGGCTTTTATAACAAATTACTACAAACTCAGTGGCTTAAAGCACCAAACATTATTCTCTCACACTTCTGGAAGCTGGAAATCTGAAATCGAAGTATTGGCAAAGCCATAATCCCTCCATTTCTCTGAAGGTTCAAGGGAAAAATTTCCCTTTGCCTCTTTCTGTCTTCGGGTGGTTGCTGGAAGTCCTCATCATTCCTTGACTAGTAGCTATATCACTCTAATTTTTGCCTCAATCTTCACACGGCCTTTTTCCCAGTGTGTGCATCTTTACCTGAACACTTTATAAGGACACGAGTCATTAGATTTACAGTCTACCCTTATCCAGTAGGGTTTCATTTTAATGTAACGAATTACATTGCAAAGACCCTATTTCGATGTAAGGTTACATTCTGAAGTTCCAGGTGTGCATGAATTTTCTGGGAGGTGGGGGATGGGTTATTCAACCCAGTAGAGTCTGCCCTTTGACCCCAGAATTCACATTCATCTCATGTGCGACACCTCCCAACATTCCCAAAAGTCTTAATCCATTCTAGCATCAACTAAGTGCAAAATCTCATCCAAATATTATCAAACCAAAAAGTCTCAAATCCCCTCACTTAAGTCAAGTAGGGCTGAGACTCTGGATGCGACCTATTCTGGGGCAAAATTTTTCTTCCTCTGTGGACCTATGAAACTAGTAAATAAGTTATCTGCTTCCTAAATACAGTGCTGGGACAAGCATAGAACAGACATTCCCATGCAAGGAATAAAGGGTCACTTGTCCCAAGCACGTCTTAAACCCAGCAGGGAAAATTCTATAGGGTTTCAAGGCCTGAGAATAATCCTCTGTAGCTTGATGTTCAATCCTGAGTCCACAGATGTCTGGTCAGCCCCACTCTATGTTCCCTTCCTCAGCAAGTCCCACCTCCATTCGATCCCTTGTTCAGTGAAATCCTACGCATTCTTTAGTCTTAATTTAACTATTATTTATACATTCTAAAGTAGATGAGTTCCCTTTGTTATAAATTCTCATGTAAATACTCATCTGCATCTTTGTTTACTGGAACTTATAAAATTAAATAACTTCTGAAATAAATTTGTTAATGTCTATGTCCCCAAGCAGGATTCAAACTATAAGAGCAGAAACAGTATGTTTTATTTACTATCACATCCTCAAAGCATACATCCATGCTTGACTTACGCTAGGCTCTCAAGAAGTACTTATTGAATTAATGAATAAAAACAGAGTTGGCATGTTGTCTTAAAAGAAAACAATAGGACTTTTCCACCTTGTGAATTAAAATAATGCCGTGGGCAAAATGTCTGATTCTATATTGAAGTCCCAAAGGATCATTCAGATTACTGAGCAATGGAAACTAACTTTTATGCTTTTAATACAGTAATTTTAAGATGCTAGACAGAACTGAAGACTTTTAAAAAATTTAACATATCTTTTGGAAATTAATTAAATATTAAAATTTTATCTTCAGCAATAATAAAGAGAGACTATTCCATAGATTTTTCTGGTCTAATTTAACTTTTGTTAGTATCATTTTCTAATGTAAGTACATCTCAAAATTATAATTGTAAGAAATGAAAAATGCAGCAAAATTCTCTTTCTAAAGCTAAATTTCCCAAAACTAGTATCCCAGACAATAGCATGTCTTTAGAGATGCGTCAAGAAAAATGGGGCATCACTGGCCAAATAGTTTTGGGAAATGTTATATTCAATATCCCCCTTCAAACATTAGCTTCCATAAGGCACATTAGTGAAGTTACATCTCTGAGTAGTTCTACAGAAAAGAAATCTTACTTTCTGAAAAACACTGCTTCTCCTAAGACTTTTATTTTAATAAACTTGATAAACATCTTGATACATCATTATCTCATAAAATACTTTTTGATAAATATGTAATACAAAATGTGATATGGCTTTTAGTACTTAAATTAATTCCTACTCCCATTTAGGATAAATTAGGTTTTAAAAAATGCCCTTTCTTTAAAAGAAATACAATCTGATTTCTTGATATACACATTTATTTGCTAAAATTATGATTTTTAAAGAAAAGCATAGTAGAAACAATTGCTTAATTTCTGACCCAACTGCAGAGGTCAGGTAAGCAGTATCTTGCTCTTTATGTGAACGTTATGAAGCTGAGTACATTTTTTAGAAGAGTCAGGTCCTGAGAATGAGCACAGCTTGAAAACCTGGGCAACCTTCCTCTTGCACCCTTCTCCTTCGTGTCAAAATTACTCTGCTTTCGGGAACCTGATACCAGCAAGAAATTACTGTGAGAATATCCACAAAGTAATTTTTGTTTTTCATTTCTACTTTAGGAAGTTTTAGGATTGATGTAGAAATTTGTTTGGGAGCTTGCTGTGACTCAGGGTTGCCCAGTCTGATGGACGCTACCAAAAGATACCTAACCACATTTAAATTCCTTGGTTGGCCCTCAGCTGAATCTCCTCGATACCTTTGATCCCAAGATACTCCAGAGAGGCACTCTAAGATTGTTTAATAATAAAAATAACATAAAGAGTGGACTCAATTAATGTTAATAAAAATTCTATGAAAGAGGTATTTTTATTGATTCCATTTTACAGATGGAATCTGAAAACAAAGACCTAGACTTTAAGTCACTTGTCCTTGGTCACACAGTTACTAAGGAAAACAGATGGGACCTGAACCCAGGTCAACTGGCTTCCTATGGCTACTCTTAACACAACACATAGCCATCATGTTCATTAGAAAATATTATTTTAGTGAAGCCAGATTAATCCCCATATAGCTGAATATATCTTCATATTAGCAGGACTTTAAAGAATCCTCTTTTACATTTTAGGCATATCTACATTGAATCGAGGATTTAAATTAAATTTTAGCACAGCACATTAATCAATGAATTTCAAATACTTCTACCCATTTTCACTAAAAGTCTTTCACTTTATGTAAATAAATGTTTATAAATGACCTCTAAATTTTTCTTCAACTCTAAGAATATAAATCTTTTTATGTAAGTAGCATGTTCAGTCATCATGGGTGATGTTAATGCTTTCTTAGTTTTCTTTATACTTTATATTTTTGTGTCCTTTGATCAATGTCATTCTTCTTATATTACTGTTCTTATTACAAATAATTAGTTTTATTAAAAGGTAATCATTAAAAATAAATCAACTCAAAAACAGATAAGAGGAGACTGGAAAAAATTAGCAATGAGAAATATGATCACTTATCAAATACCAAATAATATTTTCAAAATGCATTTTAGAGTGTTGTAATATATTTTTCTTCAGAAACAGAGATTCATCTATCCAACTTTGGAAGAGCTAAGACCTTTGGAATTCAATGACCTTTAAAAAAGATTTAAAATAGTATTTTATTAAAATGAAATTTTCTAATTTTTTTTACCATTTCTTCTCATTTTTTGCTTGGGTACATTGTTTTACTGAGAAAGCATAAGATATAAGAGTATAAGCAAATTAGATGAAGAAAATCAGACTCTTTCTGAGGCAAAGATAAAAATGAAATAGAATAAAATATATAACAGAAGGTGAGTGGGAACAAAACAGGATCAGTAGGTAAAGAAAACTTATCTTGCCAAAGATTATATTATAAAAGTTATAGTAAATAATAGTGAAACTTTAAGCAATATAAATGATTGTGAGCATCACATAATTTTCTTTGTAGCTACATTGAGAAAAGAAGTGTGTGTACTTGAATTGGAAATGAATGAGGGTTGACTCAAAGCATATAATTAATTATCCTTGGCTATTTTACACTGTGGCTAATTCAGATGTTACTTTCAGGCAGACAGGGAGAAACTTGATTTATTCAGTCTGGAATTCTATTCTCATTAAAAAAGAAAGACTTAGGCACCGACCGACTGACACAAGTCACAGCCCTGCCATTCTCCCTGGAGCCAGAAAGCAGAATAGAAAAGAAAGGATATTTCTAAAGAAGTATTAAAAGTACTTCACGTTGAAGCAAGATATATCAAGAGTAAAGACTTGACAAGGAGATATTACTGTTTAGCCAACTCTTTTTTTAAAAAAAATAATTTTATAAAGGCTGTCCTGCTATGTCCAAATAATACAAAGGCAATTACTGGCTTATTTCTGTTTGAGCTTTGACTTTTTTTAATTAAATTTTTTAAAAACTCAAAAAGTAAAAATAAATAGTAAGTAAAAAGCTTAGAATAAGTGGGAGCCAAGCAAAGACTTAAAATTTTACAGTAAAATATTAACAGTTTCTGAGATGACCCTGAGTTTGAGAGAAGAATGGATAAACCGATATTATTTTAATGTAACATTTTGTTTTAAAATAGTGTGATTCCATTGGGCTAAAAGTATGTTTTGATAGTAATCTTAACTGGTTTGAAGCTCTCTTTGTTACTGGCCTCAGTTCACATTGAACTTCAGTAAAGGTTGCCAAATGGCTACAATGGTGGAAAAGATATGTACAGTTCCGAATAGCTGGGATGTGCTCTCTCATGTAGGTTAAGAAAAATTATGAAGTTAATTATTTGTGGTAGGTTAATGTAACTTTATCCATTTTTCCTAAGGATTCATTTAAATGCCAAAAGAAACAATTCACTTGCCCCAGGCCACACAAGTCAGTAGCACAGGGTGGTGTTTGAGAGGGATTAAAATTCACAACTTCTGACACCTAGTCTACTAAACCACATCAGTTTCAAACTGCCCCCAATAGATCAACTTTCTTCTTTCTGGAAACATGTGTTTCCTAATGCTATTGCTGCTGAAAGATATGTCTGTTCATGTGGCTAATCTTCATGCTTACAAAGAAATAATGAGAAAGGGTCACTAGTCTTAAAGAAGTTCACTGTATTCTCAAAAATATAAAAAGATATTTCAAATTTCTAAAAACTTCAAATTTGATTTTTTCTGTTTCTCCACATGTTTGGTCTGCTTGGTTTTTCATGTTTCTGTTTGTATTATTTTTAAGCCACCAAAATTTTATTATTTAATCAGTGAACTTGAAAGTGAGGAAATTGAATGTATTTTCAGTGTTGTAGACAATTAGACTATTATAAATTATATCTATGACATATTAAAAGAGAAAACGTAACTACTGGTTTTCAGAAAAAAAATTTTTGTCTGTACTTTTAGCACTTTAGCTATAGCAGTAAATCAGCTGAGGTATTAGAATTTTACAATGTTCTTTGAGGAAGGTGAAATTTATTATTGGCTTTTATATACTCCATTATTTTCACAAAGTGCTGTAAAATAATTTTACAAGTTATTTTTTTCAACCTTCCTGTGTTGTGGTAAATGATATAATTTTTCTTATTTACAAGTTAGGAAAAAAAACACCCTGAGGTCAAAGCAAGGTTGTGTATCTTATACAAGGTCATAGGATAAACGTCTGAGCATTAGTTAAGAGTTATTAATACGTAATATGGTTTTATGGCAAAACTATTTCTACTTTCTTACTGTTTTAAATGTCACAATCTAATTCAAATATTACTTTTTCATGCCTGTACCTAGGAGAGAGCATGGAGCAATTATTTGGAGCATTAGTTCTCAAAGTGTGAACCCAGACCAGTGGCATTAGCATCATCACCTGGAAATACATCCGAAATGCAAATCCTGCTCCCACCGCAGACTCAGTTAAAAACTCGATGTGTAGGGCCCAGAAAAATGTTTTGTAACAACTGGTTTTGACTCATGCTGTAGTCTGAGAACCACTGGCTCAGAGCATGGCTTCTAGAGATAAGAGTCCCTGGTTTGCAGTCGCAAAATTATCACTTATGAGATATGTGACTTCAAGTCACTGGTCTTTCAGGACCTGAGTCGGAATATCTTCAGAATGTGACTGATGATAATAGTACCTCTTTGATGGGGCTGTCAAGAGGACTGAAATGTATATAAAGCAGATTTCAAGCAGCTAGTAAATCTGTGACTATCAAATCCAAAACTCAATTGTATTATGTATGGGATTGAAATTATTATATGGTGAGTCATTAATTTAAGATATTAAAGCATTCTGCATGGTGCCTAGCAATTAGTAAATGGTCATAAACTGGCATCTCATCATCATCATTATTATCAATGCTAATACGATGAATAATTATCACTGCCAGTCATTATTTGACTTGTAGAAAGCTAGGTTATCGATTTACCTATGACCTTATACTCCGAAATCCCTTTCCACCCTCCTTTTGACAGGACTTCTGTCCACTGCCTACTCGTTTGTGCTTGTCTGTCTTTGGCCAGCTGCTAGTCCACCTGTTCTTCATGACTGACAGTGTTAGCCACGTAGACAGCTTCTCCTGATCTACCGCCAGCCAGACCCTCCTCACTTTTGTCTCATTTCCTTAATAACAGATGCAGCAGTGTGGTATATTGTGTACCTTGAGCATGAATTCAGTCCACCATAGCCACTTAAATGTGCACCCTCTCTTACTGAGTGCTTTGCTTTTAGTTGAAGTCAATAAAACTTAAGAATATATATATGATCAAATAGTGTCTGTGCCCTACATTTGTAACCTTTTGAATGAGTTCAATGTTAACTTTCAAATATTATTCCTATAAAATTTTCTTTTTATGTCATTTTTTTCTCCTCTTTATTTCTGATAAAAATTGTCTGTACTTTGACTAAAAAACAAACCAAAACCCCTGGGCTCCTTGACCAGATTGTTTCTCAAGCTACAGCAATAATGCTTTTCTTTAAATTAATCAAGTAAGAAAACTAATATGGAAAGAATAATGCCTTCCCTTCTCTGTATTTGTAGCTATTGTACACATAAAATATAGATTATGCTCACTGCATACCTTATGCACATTATCATATGCTCTGCTTGAGCACTGAAATAAAAATCTGATTATTCTTATTCTATAGGAAATACTAGGTCCAATAATATTTGGTAATATACAACTTTAAATATAAAGTCACAGTATTATTAATACCTTCTGTATTGCCCAGAAAGCACAAATTAAGAGGAAAGAAAAAAGGCTTAGTTAGAAACGGTGATCTAAGATTGTGCTTTTAAAAAAATCAGAAAAAGAATTACTCCTCTGCAGTATACAAAAAGATGGGTGTATTTCTGAATGGTGTTCCTAGTAAATGCCTTTTTAAACTCATTATATTGGCTGAAATTCTATAAGGTTAGAGCTCATGTAAGGAAGTCAATAGACCCGCATGAGCTTGGACTTCTCCGGCCTTCAGTGTTCTGTGAACTAATCATCTCTAAGATGCTTTACTTTGGTTTTATGTTCAAATCTTCCATTTAAGTGGTAGTATATAAAACAAAACATATACTATTTTTATCTGTCTCTATTTTTCTCCAAAGTGGTAGCTGATTGTTGACTATATAATAATATGTTGAAATAGAAGAATAGTAATAGAAGCAAAAGGAGAAAGAGGATGAGGAGGGAGAGAAAGAGAAAAGAAGAAGGAAGGAGAAAAGGAGAAGGAAAAAGAACAATGATGACCAGGAAAACATTATCAGCAATGAAAGAAAATGGTGTCAAATGAGTCACTTTATACAGCTGAGCCTTGAACAACAGCAGTCTGAACTGTGCAGATCCACTTATATGCAGAATTTCTTCCTCCTCTGCCACCCCTGAGACAGCAAGACCAACCTCTCCTCTTCCTCCTCCTCAGCCTGCTCTACATGAAGTCGAGTAGGATGAAGACCTTTATAATAATCCACTTCCGCTATTAATCATAATAAATATGCATAATAAATAAATAAAATGCATAATAAATATATTTTCTCTTCCTTATGATTTTCTTAATTACATTTTCTTTTCTCTAGCTTACTTTATTATAATACAGTATATAATACATCTATTAAATAACATATAAAATATGTATTGATAGACTGATAATATCAGTAAGGTTTCCGGTCAACAGTAGTTAACCTTTGGAGGAGTCAAAAGATAGATGTGCATTGCACTCATTATATATGTATATACCTATCCCCTCCTTCCCACTCCCATCTGCCCAACACCCAGTGAATGTTATTCCTATGTGTGCACTTAGGTATTGATCTGTGGACACTCTTGAAGCTCTCACTCTGGTGGGGGGCATGGGCAATATATATAACCTAAACATTTGTACCCCCAAAATATATTGAAATTTAAAAAAAATTTACAATACTTAAAAAAGAAAAGATAGATTTGGATTTTCAACTGCACAGAGATCAGTGCCCTATCCTAAGCCCCGCATTGTTCAAGGGTCAACTGTACTTTCTGTTACCATTTTCAGCTACTATTTTTAAAAATAAAAACAAAGTATAATTTTTCTTAAAATTTAAATAAAAAATTTTAATAAATTATATAGTTTAGCTAATATGCCACCCAAGTGTGGTTGTATTGACAGATCACTGAAAAATTTTATCAGCATTTAAACTAAAATCCCACCCTTTAAAAATGACACAGTGTGTTTGAACTTTGCCTTGTTAAAGTGTCAAGGAATTTTAATCCATTAAGAGTTGTTTAAAAATGAAAAATAAGGCATGTGCTATGCCAGATTTTTAAGTGCCCATGTATGTTTGCAATTAGACAAAAAGTAGTGTTAAATGGAATTGTATTTTTTACCTCTGTAGTTGTACATGAGAATTGCATAGTAAACAGCTTAAAATCATTTCTCTTTAATATGGGTTTGATCTTTCGCCTGATCCCCATTTATGTTTGCTCTTTTTCTCTATGCACGTGTTCATATTCATGATCCATCATGTTTAAAATAACTATGGAATACATGGAAAGTTGGAATATTACTGAGAGAATGAAGATTTTTTTTTTGACAACTCGGTATCATAGATAGATTTTAAAGTAAACATATTATTGGGTGGTATTTTACAGAATTAATGTCTGCTGACAGTCATTTTAAGAGACTTAAGAATACACACATTTCTGGCTTGAAATAAATTTTGTCTTTATTATCTATTACAAAATTATAATCTTCGTGAATTGTTTATTAAAGGAAGTGAATGTTTTTCTTACGCAACCAAGTAGTTCATAGGCTAAAAATACAAGTTTTCACAAAAAGATAAATTTTCAACTTATTTCAGTAATTTCTTAATGTTTGCGAGCATTGTGAGCCAAAAGAGTTGATTTCTTATTTCAACAGCTTTAAGTCTACCCATGTTCTCTTTAAGATACAACTTCATCTTGCTAAGCCTCAATTTTCTTACTTGTTAACTGAAGATAAAAAAGCTTGTAAATACCTAACAAGGAGGTACAAATGAGATAAAGTAAGTAAAGGAGCCTTAATAGGTTGTAGGAATGTAAGCCATTGTTGTTTTCTCTCTGTTGTTATTTCTGCATTCCACAGTTTTATTTTATACCTTTCACTGCTTATACCTTAGTTGAAAACTTGTATTAATAGAACAATAACCAACTTTTCTTTCTGCTCACTCGCATCAGTCTTATTTGTACAGTCTAACTTAAAAGAGAGCTTTTGATAAATATAATTGAAGTGAATGGATGCTTTTCAAGTGGAAACTGGCACAGCAAAAAATATGTGCTAAGAGTGTGAAGATACTCCGTGGTAGCATATACAGTCAACTGTCATTATTCCTGGTAGTTATGCTATATAATGTCACTGCAAATATTGAATTGCTACGGCTATGAGAAATAGAAATTTAGGTTTCTTTGAGCATCTGTTCACATTTTCATCAGCCGATAAATACACAATCTTGTTTTATGTGTGGTTTTGTTTAAAACAGCTCATTTAATATATCGTGACTCATTAACATTGATGAATGGCTAATAGCATGTAACTAATGACAGAAACACTTTCTAACAGACATATTTTCTCTATAAGATGTATTACAGGCTTTTTGTGTTTGGGAACACAGCACTTCAGCATTGTGTTTTGTGGCCATTTTATACTGTAAAAAAGTAGAAAATGTGAAAAATATGGCACTAAATAGGCATTTGTTTACAGTGTGAGAGCTGAAATAAGAAGTCAGAGAGTCACCTTGTCTGACCTCAGCTGGGAATATGCATGTCTGGCAACTCAAATCTTGCCATTCTAGCACGTCTGTAAAAGACCAGAAAGCACCATGAGTATTGACTTTTGCGTCACAAATAAGTTTTAGTAACTATGCTGAATTTGCAAATGCAGAATCCACCAATAATAAGGTTGACTTTGTTATTTCCCAGTTACCTACCATCCTGCCACTTTGTATAAGCCTCAACAAATAGTTGATTTTTTTATGATATGCTTTATATTTATTTTCCTTCTAAAACTTTAAGGAAATAAATTATTCTATCTCTGTCATGTTAGTTCTCTATTTTTTTTTAATTTTAATATTCTTTATTACTTTATGAATATTGCAGATACTCAAATGTTAACTGATTGAACTAAACATGCTAAACAACATGCAGATATATTTAGAGAAAGGAAGAGTAACAATAATTCATTTAAGTAAAATCATTAGACTCTTTGTCTAATGATCTCTATTAAATTCTTACATTTTCTAATGAATAAGGAATAATATCATAATCTGAAAACCATAGATTTCTGTGAATTAATAGAGAATAGAAAAACATATTTGAAAGAGATTTCAGTAATTAAAATGACTTATCTAGAAGTGAAAATCAATATCCTTGATAGAGATAGCATTTTAATATAATACATTGAATATCTTCTGCCTTTTACCTCTGTCAAAGTTTTCTGCACTTTTGAAGACAGGAGAGCGATTTAGGATGGTAACCAGGGAGAGGAAATAAGGTAGCTTAACCAAAATATTTTAAGAACTGAGGCCAATAATTACGCATAATCTCCACCAAACCATTTCTCCTAGTATAAAGCTCAAATAAGTGAAATTGCCATCTTTCCTGTCCATATGCATCAGTCATATTTCATATTAGCATTTCAATAGCATGACATATGTGTAAAGCACATCACATTTATAATTCTAATTCTGTTAGCATCCGGTTCCATAGACATTAATACCTTCAGAATTTTACTAATGATGAAACTAAAGCTTTGAGTGGTTGTGGTTTGTTCAAGATCAAATAGCTAGTAAGCAGTGCAATTAAAATTGAAGTTCATGTCTGAGTGACTCCAAAGTCCATACTTTTTCCAGTACATCAGGTTTTATATATATCAACCCGAAATTCCTACTGTTGAATATGCTAAGAGACAATCCTGGGGGAGCAATGTCAATTCTACATACTCCTTTCCCTGGAGATTCATGTTCTTCAAAAATTACGGACAGCTCCTAAAATCAAGAAACCATGACAGTAGAAAGAAAAACCCATCAGCACCAGAGGTGTAATTTTCCTAAGGATTGGCATTCTCATGATTTAGGAAACTGGATTTTTCTCTACAACTATATGTTCCCTAAATCTTCATAGTGTACAGCTGGAAAAATGTGGATTTTGCAGTCACACTAATAAAGTTCCTAACTTGTGAGAGCTGCAAGCCATCATCTATAAAAAGTGAGTATTCTTATCTCTCCAGAATGTTAAGAAGTTCAAGTGAGATATTGCAAGTGAAGCTGCCTTACAAAATGCAAGTCCCTTACTCATTTACAAATGTGCTCACTCCCAACAAACTATTTTCCAACTCCAAATTTTTTCAGTAATATGACAAAATGCTTCAATATTTTCCACAATTGTTAGCTAAAAGGGTAAAATATAAAGTTTGTGTATTTCATATGTAGCTTTTCATATTTGATTTAATAATTCTGACTCTGTATCATGGAAAAATCTTGGTTTCCTTTATTCATTGACTCCATGTTTATTGACAGTGTACTAAGACTTATGAACTTTGCTGAGAACTGATGCTATAATCATGAATACAGGAAATCTCTTCCCTCAGTTAAAGGGAATGTAATACAATATAATGCGTATTTTGCATAACCCAGGAGACATACTTGGTCAAGTTTTGAAGGGTTGAAGAAGTGTCTGAACTAGAACTTACGGGATGAGTAGCAGCCCATGAGGCATAGTATGGGGGAGAAAAAGCAGAGGAGAAAAAAAAAAAAAACAACTCTTATAGGGACCACAAGGGAAGAGTGCATACTCAGGAAATCGAAAAATGGCTGTGATTGCATTTTTAAAATAGATGCTCTCAAGGACATGCATCTTCTATAAATGTCCATGCTCTCAAATTGTATGTAGGTAATTTTCACTCCAGAACACATTCTGATTGATTTATCAATGTCATGGAATGCCATCTATAAAAATATGTCAACCTTTTAAAGAATAAGTGAAAATATGAAAAGGCTCATAACACCTTTTCTTAATTCCCTGCGTTCTAAGATCGGATGTATGTGAAGCACTGTACTGTACAGGGTGAGGATGCCTCTGCTTGGGTGCTTAAATTATTGATAAACCTGTCACTAGCAAATTCTTTAAACTGGATACATTTTGATTGAGTAGGAAAAAAATGTTTAAAGGGATGCCTGACTGTGAAGAAAATGGTTTTGCAAATTTCTCCACAGCGCTCCTAATTAAAGTTCTGATAATACAGTATTGCAGGATAACTTATTCTCTTCTATTTTTAATATGGCAATTTAAAATGTGCATATAAATTAAAAAACACAGGAGTTGAAAGCATTAGAGATTGATCATATTCCTTTTCTTTTCTCTTACATGTTATTTGGGGAAAAATATATAAAATAGGTTTGACTTAGAAAGTAAGTTTTATCATGCTTTCTGTATTTAGGAGAAAGATTTATGATTCTAATCTGAATATCCCTCTCAGGAAGTCTAGGTTCCCACAGAACATAGGAAATGATGTATTTTTCTATAGCACTAAAAGACACATTACGTATTAAAGAGGATATCTGAAAGTCAGTCAGTCTGTGTTGAAGCTATCCAGCTGCAACGTTAACAAAAATATAGATCATAGCAACTTTTAGAGTTTCCAAAGTGATATTGTGGATCAATTTAAGCATTTTCAATGAATAGATCTTTCTTAAGATGTTGTCTTATAAAGCTCATGATTAATTGCATGGATATCCATATGAAATTGCATTGCCTATCACACTGCACACGTCCTCAAGAAAAAGCTAGATGCATATGGAATAACCAAAACTTCAGAGGACATGCTGTCGTTCTGTTTGCTACTGAATTACCAACTTTCATGTCCTAGGAATACTCTAATATGAAGGCATACCATTTCTCTGAAAACTATTCTTTCCTATCTCTAAATAGATGCCTTCCTCATCTTAATGCAAGTAATAAGAATAACAAATTAAAAATGCATAATCTAATTCTGAATTTTAAAGTTGGAGAACTACACATTGAAAGAAATCAAAAATCTAACTATAATGTGAGTGCATAAAAAATCCTTTCTCTTTTGAATATATCTCTAGTCAGCTCTACAAGGGCTATTTGATTCACTGAAGTCTTTATTATATGGTCATAGTAGATGCCTAGATTTAATATTGGAAAATTTTAGAATCTAAATTGGCAATGAAAATTGCAAGGACAAACCAACGATACATCTGCACCACAAAACTTTAGTTGAAAACCAAATGGCAACAGTAAAATTGTTCTAAGCCACTGAAAACATGATGCTTTTATTTTATTTTATTATTTTATATATTTTTTTCCGGGCGAGGTTCATGGGCCTCAAGAGAGAGAGGCCCGGGAAGTCGCCAACATGATCCTTTTAAATAAAATGTTTTTATTTATGAATTTTGAGATATGTTCCTATGGGGATAGCGCACCCTGGACTGACCTTATTTTATAGGTTTATAGCTCAAACTCTAAACCTCCCATTTTTAATGGAACAAATGATCCCAGGATATTCTATTTGTTGTCATAATATGATGCCCTAGTGTTCTCTTGCTCTCTTTCCAAAAATTTTCTAAGACATTATTTTTCAGTGAATATTCATTTTCCCATTTATGAAAATTCCCTATGCATTAGCTAATATGATTTAAGACATTTTTTCTTTTTTCTCCTTTTTAAAAATCTTTTACACACTGATTCTCTATTGGACCCTCCTTGGATGGTGAATATAGTTTCAGCGGGGTCTTTAACTCTTACTTCTCATACCACAGTCAGGAGGTTAGCTGCAGCTGCCTTTCCAAGGAAGGTTCATGAGGTTTGTCTCAAATATATTTTATTTTTTTGACAAAAATCTCTGCTTTTACAAGCTTTATGATGGGTTTATACTTTTTACAAGTTGCCTTTCTAAAAACATGTATAATTCCCCAGCAGTCTTTTAAAATAGAGTCAAAATACTTTTCTTTTTGAGGAGTTTTACCCCAAAGGCTAGTATGTTATATATATTTCCTGCTTTACTTTTCATTTTAAAAGATTTATTCTTAATCCCAGGCATATTGAAACATTATTCAGACAGGGTATCAAGTTTGCTGGGCCTCAGTGGCACACTGGCAGCCTGTATCCTGCCACAGGGGTAGCTAGAAGCAGGTCTCTGCCCTGTAGGTGGTTGAAGCCAGAGAAGCTTGGCTCTTCCAGGTGGGAAATCAACCTGTCAGGAAGAGCCATGGAAACATGATTAGTTTACTGACTTCGTTAAATGAAAACGTTTGCAACACAGGGTTCCCTTTGCTCTCAGTGGCTGCCATTGCTAAACAATCCAGTGTTTCATGGGCTGAGTGGAATGCCATGTGTACTCCCAGCAGGAGCACATTCCGGGAGGCTGTGGGCTTCCTTTACCTGGTGACCGTGTGGACTTCATGTGCAACCTCCTATTTTTGTGACTCCTTCTCCTCTCTCTTTCTCAATAACTCATGACTACAGGTACACAAATTAGGAATAAAATGAAATAGAAATAGCTCTACTATTTTTGGATCTTGATAAATCTGATTTAAGATTTGTGTATATAAGCTATTAGCTTCTTGGGTAGAGTAAGTACTTCAAATGACTAGGCCCATGCCCCAGAGGTTTGTCTTAATTTCCCAGAAGAAATGTGCTAAAATGAGTGCAAATTAACTTTTAAAAAGAGGATAGATTTCATTACTCTAAGTGCTTCACGCTGGGAGAAGGGTGCTGCTGAGCTCATATTTAAGTGTGATGAGAACTGCGTCCTTATAACTTGAGGATTCTTAACTATTCATTCAACTTGCTTGAACTGTGGAAAATTTGAACCAAATGTATATATAGTGGATATTTTTTTCTAGGATTTTGAATAGCAGACTGTGGAACTGTGGATCATTTAAATTCTAGAAGTAGTCTTTTATCTTAAATTTAAAACTGTTTTTGCAAGTACATAGCTATGTCAAATGAACCAAAATCATTTTGCAAGCAAATAGTAATGCTATCGTTTTCTTTGTTTTTATTTTTTATTACCGTATACACACAAGCAGAAAACCTCATTCATTTAGGAAGACATATGTTCACTTGTCCTAAGCAATGAGTTTTAAGGAAAAGTCTTTTCTTATTAATGGAATTAACAATCTATTTACTATTCTAAAAAGAGTTAGAGAAAAGGCCAATAATAAGTGCTTGTTCTACACTTTAATATTTATACTTATTGAATAAATTATATTCATATACCTCATGCTGGCCATTGTTAATTAATTTTTATATTTTTGTTTTTAAAAATATGTAGCCTCTTGGATATTGGCTTAGAAATATGGTTAAGAAATGTTAAAAATAAATGGTACTAAAATTTTGAAGAAATTACTCAACTTGGTTAGTATTCAATGAAGTGAGCTAGTATGTAAGCTAATTTTTAATCAAAGACTTTGGCTAATTGATATTTTCTCTTTTCTTTGTAACCAATGAGTGTTTCTTAAAAGGCTATCTATTTCAAGAATAAATTCTACAATACTTATTTGGTACTATTCTAAAGTGTAGGGCAAACACGTTATATGTTTGACTATTAATTTATCTTCTTGTTAATATTTAGTTACAGTCCTCCTTCCTAAGTAGCCGCAATTATCAAAGAAAAATAGCAACAAATAATATCTAAGCCCTCAACAGTGTGTTGGGAAAAGCTACTCTAAATATAATACGAAAAGAAGGATTTCATACTAAATATAATTCAATGATAAGAAGTGATCCTATTCAACACATTAAAACATATAATATCTAACAATATTGTATTATATTCCTAATATGTGAGCTGTCTTTTATTTGTTTTACTCATAAACTCAGGGAACAACATATAAAATGATTTTTCAATAATTCTTGTGGACGTGTGTATGTGTGTGTGTACATGCATGTGCGTGTCAGAGATGAGAACACAGTAAAATATTACATCAAAATAGTTAGGTATATAATTGATATAATAGCATAAATTATTAATATTACAGGCATTTATTTCCTGGAAAAATGAATGGATTCATTTAGTGATGCTCATATTTCATAATGACCTTTGAATACTATTTCATAGAAATACTAATATTTCAGATAGAAAGCTAGATGGACTTTTAAATGGGACTTCAGGAGTGAGTGGTTATAGACAGTCTGTCTACACTTGTGGGATGCAGGTATAGAGACAGCATCTCACAGTTAATAATAATCAATAAAAGGCTCCAGAGGAATGAAGTGGAAAATGGGTTCACATCTTAGGAAGACAATGGTCAGGCAAAGGGTGGCACCGTCTCTATGTCCCCTCTGTCTTTTATGTAACTAGTCTTTTATATAACTGTCTTTTATATAACTAGTATGAATCAAAGCACTTCAGTGACAAGTGATGTTTCTATTCTCATTGATTAGTATGAGTGAACTATTCTGGAAGGGATGCTTGCTTTTCAGAGAGTCAAGTGTGGTATAATTGGGTTTCAGTTGTGTTGAGCAATGCATCAGTATGGTTGCAAGACATGAGTTTGGTACACAACGGCATCTGCACTGTATTTATGCATGTTTCTCTTACGAATACAGCCACAAAATATAACAAGGATATACCATCTAATAGTAGGTATGGTACAGTGATATCTAATACATAAAAACACATTAACAATATTGCCTTCAATATAACTCTATCTTGCTATCCAACTATGAATAGGGTGGGTTCTGAGTTATTGTCCCAGAAGTGGAAACAGAATTATGGTAATACCACTCTTCTCTGTGACATAATTATGGTTATCAGTAATTACACTTGTATATTTTGCTTAGAAGAGTATCTCATGATAATAATAGATAAATAATGTATTATTTACTAAATATCTTCCATACGTTCACATATTGTCTAATCCTATGAAAAAAATCACAGAAGTTATTATAGCCATTTATATATGAAAACACTGACTATCAGAGAGGGTATCTTGCCCAAGACCAAGCACCACTAGCAGATTTCTAAGCCAAGATATGATGAATGCAGTTCTCTTTGACATGAAAACTGGCCCTACTTCTTTTGCTGTAGGTTGTCTCTATGATTAATACTGTGTTCTGAAAATTCAACCAAACATACCTTATTTACAAATGAGCAGCCTAATCCAATCTTTGATCCCTTCTTCCTTTTGACAAATATTTACTGTTTAACGTTAATGTAAATATTAATGTATGCAATGTAAATATTAAAATATGTAATTTTAATAAAAACATTATGTTTTCAAGAAGCTCCATTGGAGATTCTATATCTCCAGCTTTATTCTATAGTATGTGGGCTTCACTGAAAAACTTAAACCATATTTACATTTTCCATTTTGCCTTGCTGCAACAAATCAAATGCTCCCTGAAGCTCTCCCATGAGAATAATGAACTTGGAGGTGCCACAGTAAACAACTCTCTGGATTTCATACCCACTGCAAAAGAAATACCGATGGCTAATTACAATCACTGTATATATATGTAAGAATGTAGTAATATAGTCTTTTCAATACCTATCCCTAACAGTTTCTTGTTATTGGGTTGGTGTATAATTTTAATTTATCTGAGTAATTCATAATAATTATCAGAGGTCTAGATCACGTGGATTATATATTAAATAATTCACTAATTTATCTGAGAAGGTCCATTCATGCAGTCTTTCACTCAACATGGTTTTATTGAACATCTACCATGGGGTCAGACATACATTTAGGATAAGACACAATGGTGAGTAAATATAGGCACCATCTTGGCTTCTTTGCCATTTTCAATGTTTTTAGTGACAACAAAAACAACAAAAACCCAACTAATAATTTAATGAGAGTTGTGATGAATGCTGTAATAACCTATTCTCGAAGGTCACTGAGAAGGTATATTTAAGCTGATAGCTTACAAATATCTACTGAGCACTTACTACATGCCAGACACTGTTTTGGGTATTCAGGAAATAGCAATGAACATAGACATTTATTTGCTAATACAGAAGTTATTATTATTTTGTTGATTAATCATAAGCACCATTTTGGGGGGATAGACAGGTAAAATTCATAGATCATCTGCTATGTAACTTTCATTCAAGAGTTTCCTTTCTTTACTTTTTAAAACTCATTTCCACTTCCACAATCTTCCTAAGCAATATAAGAACAATTCTCCATTATCTAGTCTCCTGGGAATTCATAGTTCATTGCTTTTAATGGCAGGTCATAATTTAATTTGATTGCATACCATGGTCCCCCCTCCATGTTTTTATTTACTATATTGGAATTAAAAAGGATCCATTATACATTATAAGTACCAATTTGGATATTTAAATATAAAAACATGTTTAAATATAAGAACCATATTCTTCCTGTTTTGCTAACATACAAATTTAATAAAAAGTGAATATATCTGGAAAATAAGAATTATTGAAACATGCACCATGGACAGCCAATAGAGTGTCCTTTTGCTATGGAAAAAAACAATCCCCTACACAAAAACTGAAATGTATTATGATTTTTTCAATATAATAACATAAATTATTGTGAACTATGCTGATTCTTTTGGCCATGTTAACTGATACATGAATAATAAGAGCCATTGAAAGGCTTTGCCTTTATTTCATCAAATTTAAATTGTATTAATCTTTGTATAAGTATCATTTAACAGTTGACAATGTATGTGCTTTATTGGATACAGAAGTAGCCAGTCAAAAGAATTACTGTACAACCAATCAATACACAAAGCTGTGCTTGGAGTGCAGGTGTTAGCAGTTTGCTTTCAGGTGAAGTAACAGGACATGAGCAAGTTTTAATTAGTTCTTATGTGCGATAGTAAGAATTTGTGTTGGATGAAATAGAATCAATAGCAAAGTTAAAAAGAAGTTTAAACTGGTGAGTGGCATTAGATTTTCTGAGGATTCAAGCCCCTGTGTGTCTGAATCTTCATGAAATTCTATATAATCAGCTTCCCAAAACAGAGGAAAAACATAATGTTTCATTGGTATTGACATTTATCCAGTGAGGGCTGGTGGGAGTATGTAGTGGGGAAATAAACACCTGAATATGAGAAAGTAACAAAATGAGGTAAACTACCAATAATAACACTGGGGGAAGAAAAATTGAATTATATATTTTTACTTTGCATAAAACATCTATGCCAATTTTTAGATAGAAGAATAAGCAACCAATCTTAAAATGGCAAAGTTCTTTTTATCTAAATATGAATGTCCCAACATATTAAAGATACGGAAGGCTTTTTTTCTGAAATATGATTAGGAATCAGTGTGAATCAATTCAGGGTCTGGAGACTATATAATAACACTCTTAATTCCACCAATGACTTACTTTAAAATTGTTAAATGTGTCCCAGAGCCTCAGGGAAGCACTTCCTAGATGCTGACCTGGCCCATGTTTGACCAATGAAGACATTTCACATGTTCATTGCCAGTCAGTTATAGAAGAGCAAAAGCACAATAATTGGATGACAGGCCAAAATAGATCAAAAAAGGAATATATTTCTATATATTTTTTCCATATTCTGACTCTTTAAATACAAATCTGTTGCACAACACAGGAAAACACAAAATAAAAGAGAATTTGTGTTCTACAAAAAATATATAGCTGCTCACTTAGCTGCTCCTACAAACCTGAAATTTCTTTCTTCCCCTTACATATACTGTAAAATAAAACAAAAAACTATAATTAAAAAGTAGAATATGTTCAGCCTTTTCCTAAATTTAAATTTAAGTAAAATTGCAACTTCTCAATTATGGAGTTTGAATTAAAAATAAATCCTAGGAACTTCCTTGGAATTTCCTACCCATACTTGCATGTCAGATATATAATTAAGAGCTTTTAGTTATGTGTCTTAGTGACATACTAACATGAATGCAGAGATGTCTGTTGTAGATACAAATGGTCAAATTCATCCTGACACACCATAAAATATTAGAATTTTATTAATAAAATTTACTTCATACACACTCATAAAATAATGATCAAAAACTGTTATCAAAGTAATTCCAAATATATAAAGTCAGAGTTGTATCTAAAACTCACATTTGTTTTGGTATACGGATGTATTTGGAATTATACGATAGCTATTTCCATTTTTAACAATCTATATCATTATTTTTAATAAACTACATAGTCCTATAAATTCAACTTTCTAAGTTTTTGATATTTTTTTAATAGTCTCAGGGAAAGTGACTAGAGCTATTAGTCAATTGGAAGGTTTCAGAAAAATAGACCATTCCTGGTAATGAGACTGCTGATAAACTAGTCTAAAATATTCAGAAATATTTAGATATTTTTAAAGTAAATACAAATTGTGAAAATTTTATCTATCAACTTTTTATCAGATATGAAACCTTAGTGACCTAATTTTATAATTTTCATGTGACTGATTTTAAAACCTTGCTAATCTGCTTTCTCCTGGTTCCTTTCTCCATGTAAAAAATAACTTCATATTCCCTGCCAGCCAAATGATCTTTAAAAACGAAATCAGATTATACTACTTCTCCAATTCATACTTTCAACAACCCCTATCTACTGTGCATCCTTTTGCACCTAAAATGAAATTCAAGTTATTACATAGCCTAGAAGGCCCCAAATGAATTGTACCCTCTTTCTTTCTCAGAACCTATCTCCTACCTCTTCCTCCTGGCTTAATTTACTCCAACCATGTTCTTCCTGTTTTGCTAACATACAAATGAGGACAATCATTTTAAAATATAAATCATTTCATGTCACTGTTCCTTCTGTTCAACGGCTGATGGTTCTGTTAAGGTCATTCCACCCACCTAGAATACTCTCTGCCTCTGGATACTCTAGATTGTCTAATGGTCATCTCTCTCTCAATATTTAGGACTCAGAACAAATGTTATTCCTCAAAGAAGCCTTCCTGGTCTGCATTTACTCTTTCATTCATTCAATAAATACTGAACACGTGCTAAACAATTGTCTATGCAATTGGAATATGACACTTAAAGACATGCACAAAAATCCTCTGCCTTTATAATATTTATGCCCTAAGGGAAAAGAAATAATACTATGACAAAATAAATAATCTATTCAAAGGTAATAATTACTATCAGGCAAAATAAACAGAAATGAAGAATAGAAAGTTCTAGGTTTGGGGGCTGCAATTTTAAAGAGGGCCTTACTGATAAGGTGACATTTGAACAAAGCCCCAAAAGAATTGAGCAGGAAAACCATCCTGATGAAGGGGAGCGTGCCAGCTATTTGCAGAAGAGCAAAGGCCCTGAGACAGAAGAATTGTTGGTGTACTTCATGAGTATTAAGAAGGCCAGTTTGCCTGGTGCAAAGTGAAGTAGGAGAGGTGAGTGGGATGTAGGGCAGGTAAGGTAAGGGAGATAGGGGGATGACAGAGGACCTTATAGCCCATGGTGAGAATTCCACTTCTAGGTGAAATCAGGGCTACTGGAGCCTTTGAACAGAGGAGGTGCCTTATCTCATTTATGCCAATGTTGACTGCTGTGTTGGAATGAAGCTGTACATGGGAAAAATGAAAGCAGGGAGACCAATTAGAATGTTTTCCATTAATCAATCAAGAGATAATGGTGTATTGGACCATCATGGTGGCAATGGAGGTGGTGAGCATGGGTAAAACACTGGATATGTTTTGAATGTAGAGTTGACAAGTTTTGCTACTGGGTTTGGTTAAGAAATGATAGGGCAGAGTTGGGATAGTATCAGAGTTTTGGTTCTTAGTGATGGGAAAATGCCATTTACTGTGAAGGGAAAGACTGCTAGTATAACAGATTTGAGGAAGATGACCAAATTATTTGGTATGTTTGGGAATCATTTTTAAGCCCTGAGCCCAAGTGAGGAAATGAAAGAAAGCCATGTAAGCAAAGCAGAGCTAATGTGCAGAAACTGAGCTTTGATTCACTTCAACATAAAGAGATCATGCATATGAGCCAATAAAAGCAGTTTTTTCCCCCATGCCACTCTCCTATATTCTCATTTTCTCCTACATGTCCTTATTTTATTTTCTTATCAGTTCTTATCTCTATGTAAAAATATCTTATTTTTTTTTAGACTCATTTGCTATTATCTTTTGCCCCCATTGGAACATAAGGTTTATGAGAATAGGAACATGGTCACCTTTTCACCTAACCTGATTCATGGTGAGCCCTCTAAAAACATTTGTTGAACTAATGATTTAATTTTCCATTAAATACATTAAAACATTTCTGTCTGCAGAACAAGTATGGACAGAAAAACAATTGCTAATATTTATTGAATGCCAAGCACAGTTCCTTGTCATTACATGTAATAAAGCCGTTTAAACCAAAGAACAACTCTGGAGAGTGAGCTCTGCTGCTATCCTCATTTTACAGTCAGGGAAATCGACACAGAAATGCTAAATACCTTGCCAAAGGTTGTGTTTAGAACAGTCAGAGAATTGAGATTGTAAACGAATCTTACCCATATTGGTGTTTTTTGACAGCTGAATGGGTGCCCTTTTACCATTATATTGATATTTCTCAGTAGAAAGAAATGGTAATGATGAGGTAAAAAAAAACAAAAACAAAAAAAAGTGTGACATCTACAAGGTTTGGAGATGTTCATGATCTGGCCCAGTTAAGGGAGGGTGTGGTGTCGGCTAAGTAGGAGAGAGAACCATTACCATCTGGAGTGACTCTAATATTACGGGGATACGTATTGTACAGGCAAGAATGTTTATTGAACTCCCTCCCAAAAAAACCCAAGGACAAAATAAAGGAAATAAAGAAGAGTGAGCAAACATATTTAATGTAGCATTATATTTTTCAGAAGTAGGAAATTTCAATAAAAATGATTGTGGTCAGTATCCTTATCTACAGGTAGAGAAACTGAGGAAATTATTTCCAGTTACACAGGTAGATTCTAACCCAAAATGAGTCTTGAATTCCTCCTCAACCATTTCTTTTTCCCACTCAGTATTCTCCTGGTTAGGGCATTGACCTTGAATTTTCCTTAGAAGTAGAAGAAAATACACCAAATTGTCCATCTTTCATTTTTTGTGACAGCTAAAAATATGTCTGAATATGGTGATATAACTTAGATTACTATTCCACCTACATAGGGTTGTGCCTACCTGATGGGAAAACATATCAGAATTTATTTTTTGAGAAATAGAAAACAGCCTAAGATGTTCATGCTTCCTAACAAAAGATAACTTCCAATAGCTACAAAAGGATACAATGGCAAAACTTGTTAAATGTTTACATATAATAGTTTTCATGATACAAAACAATTTCTCACATATATAGTCAATGTATATTCAGCTAGAGTATATATGTATTTTTTTTTTAAGATAATGTTCTCTGTGAAAAAAACATCCTTCTAAATGGATGTGTCACACCAGTGCTTGGTAGGACATGAATGATTACAGCCTTAAACTTGTAATATGCCTTCCTGACACAAATATAGGACTATAGGACTATGATGTTGTATAATGTTGACATTTATAGCCACTTGCATAGGCTTTATCTTAAATCCTTGAGTGGTTACAGAGTGTACTGTATATCTAGTTTAAAGTGCCTATATGTGGACAAGCACAGCAACCATTATGTGATGAAAAGTATTATAGACTTCAGTATTCCATTACTGAATGTTTTTTAAGAGCCAATAGAGATACAAACTTGAGCCAATACTGCTATGTCAGTGATGCCAGTGGCAAATAGTACTATTACCTCGCAACGTTCTCAGATGACAAATCTAACTGAAGACCGTAACTAGTTGCATAATAAATACTGTTTATGTAAGCCTTTGAACATTACTAGGCATATTAAACTAAAAACACCATATTGTTTGCATAAATAATATTGCATTTCTTCAGTGTTACAGGAAAAGGAGGCATTATGGTTTAGAAAATTGTCATGATAATTAAAGTTTAAGCCTCAAAATAGAAAGTATATTTATTTAACCTGAGATTGATGGAAATGCTTCTCAACAGTTTTAAATATTCTTTGGTCTTAATAAAGAATTCTGAAGTTACTTTCAACCTATACTGATACAAAGTATCTTTTATGGATACATTCATTACGATTTAACTATTACCATAGTAACAGCTACTATTAATATGGTACCTACTGTAGGACAGACAAGTCTATACATGTATGAATCCAGTTAGTCATCAGAACAACTCAGTGAGCTAACTACTGTTGTTACCTTCATTTTACAAACTAAGAAAGTGAAGCAGGCAAATTGACATGCTCATGGTCACAGAGCTAGGAATTAATACCCACGTATCACCAGGGATAATTGAAGTGTACGGAGCTTAACTTTCCTGTATCTGATTCCTTTTAGTGTGGAGAATCTGGGCTGGTAGAGAGAAGCTGGGGCTTGCTTCTGCCTTTCACTCTTTATTCGCACTGACGGCCCAGAATGCTAATTAAGTTGCCTTATGTTTGGCTACATTTGGTATTAAAGTTGTTACTAAATGTTGGTACTAAAAATTAATGGCTTCAGAATTTACTCCTGGGGATGTTCTATGAAAATGAAAGAAATTATATGTGGTATATTAAAGTAATCCATCCTTTATAATAGGATCCTGGAGCAGACAGGCTGTGCCGAGCAAGTTTATTTGCCAGCCTTGAGCCAACTTGTTAAATTTTCTACCTGAGACAGCTATATAAACAGTACACACACACACATACACACACACACACACAGAGACCATTTTTTAATTTATAGGGCTTAATGTTAGAAATAAAATTTATCTAATTTTCTGAATTCTTCACAGTGACAGGGAATAATGCAAAGGTTAAATAAGTATGTGCATACACTCATGCAAGGGGATGGCAGAGAGGACTAAGACTCACGGAGACACACACGGAAGGAAAGAAATGTGGGAAGGGACAAAGAGCTACGGTTCCTATTCCTTGCCACTCTGCCATTCTTCCTTTGTTTCCACTCAGGTTTGATTAATAGAAGTGAATTCCTTTATACTGCATTATATTGAGCGGCCTTTCTGGTAAGTGAAGCCACTGTGGGTAAAGTTTAGGTTTCGGGTTGCAAACATCAGAGGAAGCTCAGCCTAAGAGGTACTTGATGTAACAGACCATGCTGTTTTGCCTTTAGTTTAGGATTCATCCTCTGAATACTTACCTATGTCTTATCAAACACTCTGTCAAATAATACAAACTGTGAGACTGCCAACAGCTCCTTGTTGGATAATTCTTTTGTTGTTGTTCTAAGAGTTTCTTTTGGTAGGTTATATCACCTTTTTAATCACTTCTAACTAGACACTTCTCTCTAAGGTTCTAGTATATAAAAATTATATCTTCCTTCATAAACATATCAGAGTGATGGCTATTTAATTGTTTTACCAATTTTATCATTAATTCCAACAATCTTTCGAGAGTTTCTGCCAAACTTGCTCTGATATATTCCTCACTCTTTCTCTCTGATGTATCAACAAATAAAAACAATAATGAAAGTGTAGTTTCATCAGAGCTGTGTATGAAGGAAAATGTGTTTTTACACATCCAGTTACATGGAATAGAAAGAATGGACACCCTCCCCTCCACCAAATACACTTGAAAACAATACAGCAGTAAGTTACTTCCACTGCAGACAGAACTCTAACATAGAAAAAAATGTAAATTATGAAAAAGGAATTGTAACAGGGGTTAATTAAAAGCTCCTTATTAATCCTTATGTTTGTTTTTCTTTTTTAGCATAATTTAATTATGTGTAGTGTAACTATGTGTTTGCTTAAAAATAAAACTGTACCTTGTTGTAAAGGAGGTTAAGGCATATCTGTAAGTAAGAATCACAAGCACTTGTCCATTTTGGGCCCTAATTTTCAAAGCTTTAGCATTGTATGATGACTTTGTTTTCATGTTACCAGGTGAAGTACTAGTCAGATAAAAACTAGGTAAAAAAATCATTCCTTTCCAAAAAGACTTAGCTGACAGTTTTCCTTCTTTTTTAAAATTGTTAGGTCTATTTTGTAATTAAAATAAATTAAACAATCAATCCTATGTAGTTAGATGTAACATTATGAATATTTTGTTTGTTATGCATTTTTAATGACAGATTTATTTAAGAAAACAGCATTGGATACCAAAAACTAACTGAGTTGAATGATATGTAACTCGGTTTCTTCCCTGCTAAACTTTAATCATTTGTATTACTGAATTTGTGCCTTGTTATTTACAAAGCCTTTGTAGTTAGCATAATGTATGACTGACTCATCAATAGAATTATCTAATTAATGAGTGAGTGAAGACAGGGATTCAAGTCCAGCTAAAGCATTACTCACTATAAGACCTTGGGTAAATCACTAAACCTCTTTCTCACTACTATTATCATTTATATAGTATGGGGGTTGGTACAGATTACCTTTGGTGTTCCTCCAACATCTCATACACTTTGATTATAAGCTTTTATGAATAAGATTATATATCTAAGAAATAATTACAGAGGGTGTATAAATCCATCATCCATGTCTTTATTATTATTTTGTATTATAGAGGAAAAGAACTCTACACTATACTAGGTTATGCAGTGTATAAAATTTGCAAATTTTTTGGATTTAGAAATAGTCTCTAAAAATTATGTATTGTGAAAAAGAGATGATAGAAATAGAGAGAGAAA
Organism: Eulemur rufifrons; assembly: GCF_041146395.1. NCBI lineage: Eukaryota > Metazoa > Chordata > Mammalia > Primates > Lemuridae > Eulemur > Eulemur rufifrons. Next base: position 39,816,991 of record NC_090989.1, read on the forward strand.
GAGCGAGAGAGAGAGCATTTGCATCTGTTTTGTAAATTAATGCTTGATTTAGAACAGCCTTCCATAATAATAAAAAGATTAAAAAAGTGAAAGTTATTTACAGGATTCTTGAGTAATAAAATCAAAAGGAGAGGGCAGGTATAAGATAACGTATGGTCAATTGTAAGTACTTCAAACTGAAGAGTTATTACTAAATTGCTAACTGGGGACCTTGAAGTGTGATGTTGCATGAGATTACGTGTAAGGATCATTTGCTCCACTTTATGATTCTGCCACTTAAAAGATCAGAACTTTCCATCTTGTGAGACTCAAGTTTGGTCTGGTTTATAGGACATGTGCCAGCTAGCCTGGCTAAATGCAAATAGCTGCTTCCTCAACAAACTTGTGATCTATGATCCTTAGTCTACTTTTAAAGAGAGGCACTCACAAGAATTACAGTCAATCCTCTGTATCCATGGATTCTGCATCCTCAGATTCAACCAACCATGGATCAAAAGTATTTGGGGAAAAAGAACAGTAAAAAATAACAATACAACAATAAAAATAGTACTAATTTTAAAATTCAATATAACAACTATTTACATTGTATTTACATTGTATTGTGTATTTTATGTAATCTAGAGATGATTTAAAGTTTAAGGAAGGATAAGGATGTGTAGAGGCTATATGAAAATACTATGGCATTTTCTATAAGGGACTTGAGCATCTGCAGGGATCATTGGGCCAATCCCCCGTGACTTGAAAACTGTTGTTTAACATAGTTTTTTGTTTTGTTTTGTTTCTTGTTTCTGTTTTGCTTGTTCCATAAGGGATGGTAAATCCAGTCTCTGTTACTTCTTTTTGGCCAGGAGCCAAGGATTAAGTTTGTTATGTATTGATTATCTTAAAAATACTTGCATTTTTAAAAAATTATATATTAGCTATTCTGAGAAAGACATAAAATCCTATAAAATCATAAGGATGCTGCAAATTATCTTAACATAGAGTAAAATATATGAGTTATGTCAATTAAACATTACAGACCAGATTCAAACAATATATGATATAATTAACTGCCAAATGAATTATAAAAATAAGAGTTCAAAGTGAGAATAATTTACTGAGAATTATATGTTTGGACACACTTTTATAATGAAAGTGGCAGGATAGGTAAACTTTCTGTAGCTGGTGTGGAATAATTGGATAAAGTCTTTTTATGCAGGTAAGCATTATTATATAAAAATGTGTGGTACAAAATGATCAATGAAGAGATCATTCTAAGTCAAAGGGCAATAAAGGATTGTATGTTTGAAGAAGTATGTAAATACCAGATTTTAGAAGCTTTAAGTTTTTCTTTTTATATAAATACAATAGTAAACCATTAAAATTTTGGAATAAGTTTGTACTAAGATGAAAGACATTTTGAATAAGAATAGTCAGGAGAAAATGACAAGGAAACAAATATTAGGGAAACTGGTAAGAAAACTATTATGTTTATCCAAGTTGAATTAATGCATTGGTAATGGAGTTGGAAAGGAAAGACAGATAGAAAAGGCATTATCTAATATATATAGGAAGTAGTTGGTAATTGATTATATGCAAGATTGAGAAAAGGGGAAATTTCCAGAATGACTGAAATTTTGATTTAAAAAAGAGCACAATTAAACTATGAAAAGAAAAATGCAGCATCTGGTGAACTTAGTCTGGAAAAGTAAAATAAAAGAACCAAAGCAAAAATAATGACAGCATAACCAAATAATAATGAATGAAAAATATTTATTAAATGTGTAATGTGTGTAGGTAATATTCATGAGTCTTTATATGAACCACTTCATTTAATCATTACAGCTTGTTATGAACTTTCATCATTGTCTGCAATTTAAAAATAAGGAAATTGATGTAAGTCTTCTGCCTAAGGTGACAGCAAGCTAGTAGCGGGGACAGGATTAGAATCATAATATATGAAACTCCACAACCTAGTCTCTTGTTATAGATAATTACTACTAAAAAAGTATAAGCATAGTTTTAAAGACAACACGATGGACAGTAGTTTGTCAAATATTGGATATGAAATAAGAAAATATAATTGATTTTTGCTATATCCAGCCTTAAGGAAAAATTTTGATAGCCCTAAGTATTGACTGCTCTCATAGTTTTGCCTATCTATAATCTGAGATAGTATTACAGTGTGACTACATGTTTCTGTATCAATTATATCAATATTTCTTTGGGGTATAGAAAGAGTATTTTATTTTTGTTGTAACATCATGTTTCTGCCCCTAAGCTAAAAAAAAATGAATTTAAAAACATTAATTCTAGTATTCACCAGGACTTGATCCACAGTAGATTTATGTCTTGAATAATTGTGATTAGTTCTTTTATTTATTATCTAGCTACTCAGTAAATCTTCTAATTGACAAGGAACTATTAAGGTCTTAAACCCTATAATGTCTTTTCTTTACACGATGGATTTTTTTAAATTCAGGAAGGTAGTATTTACTTCAATTAAATTTTTTTCTGTAACAAAAAGAGTTATAGTTAATGTCAGTATAAACTACTCTTGCAGCCTATTTAGCATTGCCAATATATGTAAAGTTTGATATATTTGACAGTGCTACACACATACTCAGAGAAACACACAACACTCAGACATACACATGCAAGTTAAGCAGAGAGAAAATGGGAGGACTGAATTCCTTAGTACATACTATGTTCTAGACATCACGCAACACTTTTATTTAGATGATCTCATTTAGTACTCTCATCAGTTATCTTCACTCTCTGAAACCTAACCAAGTCACTCAGGTAATAAGCTTTTGAGCTGGATTTCAACCTTCATTATCCGACTTCAGAGTTCAAGTTCTTAAGCACAATGCTATATTGTGCACTAAGATATACTGAGTCACTATAGTGTCTGCCATTTATTTTAATAAAGGAAATCCTGTGTAGTGAAGCCAATTTCTTAAAAGGGAAAACTCTCGAATAAAATGCACAGCCTATGTCTCCTTACCATACAGCCATACCTGTTCAGATTTCTCTCAGTATCTCTTTCCTCGCCACCTGTAAGTTACCTCATTTGTGAGATCCAATATAAAGTAGTGTGGCTGATGTTTCCATGGAAGTACTATGACATATCTTCAGAACCTATTGTCCACCCTTTAAATAAGGGTGGACAGAAAACTTTGATTTCTTTTTCCTAAGATGAATTTTGCTTTTCATTGTGGTTAAGAATTATCCAGAGTCAAGCCTGGTGGCTAAAATGATTTACCCAATAAGAAAAACCATTTAGGGTTAAAAATAAATGAGTCATAGATTTAAAGCACTGAGGGAAACCGTCTCATGTGGCTCACATTTCTCTCATGGCAATGTAAAAAAGAATTTTAAAAAATATTTTGAGCCCAGCAGCATTGTAGGATAAATGTGCAGCCTTCTCAATCTTCCACATTTAAACTGCCACAATAATTTGGAATTATATATGATGAGAGCTTTTTTTTTAATAGAAAAAGCTGATAGTATCACTTTACAGTAATAAGATGTATATCCACCCCTAAAAAACAGGGAATTTAGTAAGCTCACTTTGAGACTAAATAGAGACTAAGACATTAGCAGACACACGGGATTAATAAATGTCCTTTTGGTAATAAAATAGGGTTTCATATTAATTGAACTGAGTCACATGACACCTCAATTTACATATTTAAGTATTTGCATCTCCAAATGCTGGTAGATGTTTATTATGGTTTCAGCAGTTGTATTTACAGAGTAATTTCAGTTGCCTGAATCTTAATATAAATATAAAATGTGACAGGGCTGGAATAGGTGTAAATTGGGAGTTAAGCATAAAATATCAAAGGATACTTATTTAGAGTTGAAATCAAAATCTCTTCTGCAAATTTTTATGAGTGAGAATGTACTCTATTTTTTTTAATTTTCTAAGAAGCTCAACAGAATAAAACGTACCATTGAATGATAGTCTAGGATACTATGATATGAGTGTTAATAAGTTCTGTAAGAGTAAGTGTGTGAAGCTTAGGAAAAAATAGCAGAGGTGTAGGAAACTGAAACAAATGTTATATGGCTATTTTGTGAATACTAACCTTTTTTAACTTTGAGTGTACTCACGTAAGCAAAGAAAAATAAAATGTGACTTCTTCACCCACCTTAGAAATATTATTACCACTCAGACCATGGAATCCATCTTATCTTGTCCTATTTGGACAATCTATTTTATAAATAAATAAACAAAATAATTATTTTAATATGAAACAAATTTCATGTTAGAAGATGGCATAGCATCAGCTTATTAACTTTATTTTTAAATCCATAAAATCCAAAAAGTTGTGTCATCCATAATTGAAATAGCAATCCACTTATTCCCTATTCTAAAGGCGATTCATATTCATACTGTAACATAATTTTACATTTTAGTAGTGACTAAAATCCTGTATGGTGATATAATTTTTCCTACTCACAGTTCCTTTGCCTTTATTGATAACCTTTTTATCTGTTTTATGATGGTCTCTCTTTATACTTTTATTTGAGTTGATATAAAGGAACAAAAGATGTTCTAACACTTAGCTTGCTTTGTGGGAGGTATGAAAGTCTTTTATTTTATATCCATTTGAGGAGTTTGACTCTATCCTAACTCAGCAGAAGTTGAGAATAAGGAACTGAGTAGGTGAAAATGATTAGAGAATTATACTCAGGAGCGAAGTGGTGAAAGATATTGTATGTGAATGAAGAATACCATATGGTATTCATTTTCTGTGTATATCATGGCTGCTTATTTTTCTAATATCCTTCTCTCCACATGTTTTAAGATACATAAAAATTTTCAAAATGTCCTTATATTTTTGGAATTTAGACTCCATAGTGGTTCTGTACTTGCTAATACTCTTCGGAAGTTTAGCTCTATTGTTCTTTTATGTATCTTGTTCTGAATGATATTAGAATTTCAGTAACAACAGTATGGTCTCGTAGCAATACTTATTTGTTACAGGATTATGCATGGTAATATTTGAACTTATTATTTTCTTCTTGATTTTGTTTAAACTATATTTCTTGAATTTTAAATAATTTTATTGATGGTATTTACCCTGCCTACTCCTTTTCACATTTTTATTTGTAATTCCTGTAATTGTTCTTTTCTGTCTTTTGTTCGCTGTCCTCTTCAAAAACTTTTATCATAGCACCAATTTCTTTAAATATTTCTCTTTAATTTAAAAGAGTGATCTTAAACTACAAAGCCTGGGATCTGTAGAAAAAGAAAACATAAAGGGAAGGCGGGAGATAGGAAGTAAGGAAAGGAATAAGAAGGGAGAAAATGTAAGGGAGAGAGAATGAGAGAGGGAAGGGATAGCTTATTAAATACCATACATTTTCATTACGCCTATATATTAGTCAATAAATATCAATTTCTTATACAAAAATAGGAAATATGGAATTTATTCCACATTTAATAGGATATTTGAAAATCCTTTCAATTTCAATTTCAATTATCCAGGAACATTTCAGACAAATAACCATGTCATGCTGCTTTTATTAGTCTCTGTAATATATTTAGGATTTCAAAAATAAAGCAACTATTTTTTTAATGGTATAAAAAAAACGGACTTCTCACACCAGGAAGAAAGCAAGTAAGTTCAGTACGGAGAACTTCCTTCACACACAAATAGTTCAGATGGCTCTTTGTGCACCTCCGTGTTTTTATGTCCAAAGTGACTAAGGGGAGTTTAAACTTGCCGTCCCTTCATGTACCTCTGCCAAATAAAAGATATGAGCTCATCCTGTGAAGATTCAGAACCAGACCTGCTTTTCTTCTTCTTGCTGATTTTCAAACTATTGAACATCTTTAGACCATTTTCTTCTACGTTGACAAACTGTTGAAACCAGTATCCCCAGCCCCTGCTTTGCTACTCACTCGGGTGTGCAAATGTAAAGGTCCTTGAATCTTTGGAACCAGCTGTGGCTTTTGATGAAACTTTCACCACCAGCACTTGCACCACACAGTGTTTTAGCAACAAACTCCCCCCTTCTTATCTAGTCCAGTATAAAATGTATTTTAGCCTCCATTTTAGCCACTCTTGCCTTCTACCATTCATTCCCAACACAGACACAGTAAAAATAGTATTGTTAAAATTAGCCAACTCTTGTTTTTTTCTCTGCTCAATACCCTCCAATGGTTCCCCCATTTATTCAGGATTGATGCCAAAATCCTTTCACTGACTATGAACACCACATACAATTTGACTTTGGGGACTCATTACTCACCCCATCAGCCCCACCACTCCAAGCACACTACTCCTCCCTCCTTGATGTTTTTCAAATATGCCCCCATCCTAGGGTTTTGTCCCATAGTTGACTAGAACAGTCTCTTCCAGGTATCTGCATAACTAAAACCTTCACGTCCTTTAAGGTCCTTTAAGTGTTTGTTCAAATCAATGACAAGGTGACTTCTGTATTCAAAACATTGCCATCAATACTCCCTTCTTAAAATTCCCACTTTATTTTTCATTTCTACATGTTAATTTCTATTGTATCTAACATAGAACATGATGCCCATATTTATTATGTTATAAGTTATTGTCTATTTCCTTTCCCTTTCTCCCTTTACCTGCCCCTCTGCTCACTGCACACTACAACATAAACTCCAAGAGGGCTGGGTTCTTTGTTCTATTTACTGATGAACTCCAAGCACTTTGAAAAGATCATGGAAAACAGTTGCCATTCAATAAATATTTAATGAATTTATAAATGAAAGGGTTTCCAGAGGTGTCATTAGGTTAATGGGCATCTTATTTTGATGTTGACCTTCTTTTGTCACATAACTAAAAGTATTCATTTCATGGATTATTTTTTAATTGTATTTCCGATATTTAAGACCCCATTGGCATAGCAATTTTTGTATGATTTAGAATCTCTCTTGCATTAGAAATTGTTTTTATTTTTAAAGAGTGCTCCCCTATATACTTGCAATACTTTTCATATTCTCATGTTTTTCTTTTTTTATTATCTTTTTCTATTATAATCATCCTTTCATTTCAAATAAATATTTCATTCTTATGATTTTCTACTTTTCAACATGATGAACTGTTTAGCATAGCACAGAAAAATTGCTATCATTTAAAGAAAAATGTAACAGCCAAGAAAAATAATATTTTACATGACAAAACCATGCTGTTAGGAGAACACGGAGTTGACATGCTCTCACTATAGTTTTATTCTCTGAACACATGTAAATTTAAGGTTTATAAGTACAGGCATTTTTTTTTTTTTTTTTTTGCATCTACCGTATAAGGTAGAGAAAAGAATATTGGATTGATATTTAGGAAATCATAAATTAAAATTTCCTAGTGTTACTACATTCTCAGCATGAAACATGAATATGTCCATTCACACCTTTGAATCTTATTCTTTGATATTTTCTTTACCTTTAAATTTCATTCTGCTATATATTCTGAGTTCCTGAATGTTAGAAAAAGACTACAATATGTCTTTTCTGACTCTAGTATTTGCTACCATTTTTAGTGTTGACCATATTAACCCTTGGCTGCTCTTGTATTCAGATTACTGCTTTTCTGAATTTGACTCCAGTCTCCTCACTATGTGTGTTCAACCAGACTTCTTGGCCCTATTTTATAGTGCAGAGAATAAAACTTTGTGAAAAGCAGCCTATTTCAATTTTTTCCTTATTTTTCAAACAAATTGGCAATACAACTTCAGGTCAAATATGATACAGAACAAAAGTAATTTTCACTGAAAGCTCTATTTGCTAGAAAAGGAGAGATAGGTAGAAAGTAAAAGGACTATGTTTTGTGTCCATTAATCACTAACGGAATCAATAGGTAGGTAAGCCTTCCTGGATGTAGCTATAAACTTGTTGTCATCATAGATTGATCACCTGTCATTGATTACCTGTTATTATTATCATCATTATCATCATTGTCATTGCTAATGTTTTCTGATTGCTTACTATGTTTACTATGTTCCAGGCACTGTTCTTATCACCCTGCCTTTAATAATGATCAGTTTCTACAACCATGATATAGGGGTGTTAGCATTTCAATCCCATTACACAGATGCTAAACCAGAGGCACAGAGGGTTTACTTAATTACCTAATTAAGTAATTCTTAAAAATTACTGACTGACACCAGAATTCTTACCATTGTCTCACCATTGTCTTAAATACTGTACTATTTTTATTTTATCCTATCCATTAAACTGTACACTGGATATTTAAGTCACCTCAAGAAAGGATAATTCACTCTATTGAAATCATCATGAAAGACCAAAGTAGATGGTGCTAGATGACAACATGAATATTTTGTGGCTAGAATAGAATTCATGTTAGCAATGGCTTTCAGAAAATTTAATTTTCTTATTTTAACAACTTAACAAACTATCCCAAAAAGTACTTAGTGAACATATTGAAGTTCTGAATAACAAATTATAGTTGAAATTTGGATCAGACCTTTGAGAAACAAAGATACAGTCTGTATAATGGCAGTAAAATTAATGATATAAAACTCAGCTCTAATACATTATCAGACTCTCTGGCTTTTCCAGGCTGGCTCACCTAAGCTCAGTCTAGCCATCCATTCATAGCAAATTGTGAATAATACTCAGAAAAGCCCTGTGGGTTTGGATCTATTTGGTCAGAACCACGCTGTGGTTTGGCAAGCCTGAAAGCAGAGAGTAGAAGTCTGTCTTCCACTACTTGTCAAGTGGATACTTGCCAACTATGAAGTTGGTCCTTTTGAATTGGATATAATTCTTGGTAGATAAGGCACCTTTCAGGGTTTCTTCAGTTAGGAATGAAAAAAGAAATCTTAGAATTGAAAACTCACATTAAGATAGTTGTCTGTTTTTCTCACCAGTTTCAAATATTATACTTAAAATATCTAAGTAAAAATAATTTGACACTAAAACTTATATTAATACATGTATAATGGTATAAGTGATTACTTTTTCCTAGGTTTCAGGAAGATTGACAAATTCCAATTCCCTTGATGCTTTGACTGTGGCATAGGTTTTCAAATCCCGTTCTCTATGTTTATTTTGCACTTGAGATTGTTTTCACTAGCTACACTAAAATAAAAACTAGAAAAGAAAATAAATAAATAATCTAACATAACCATGGAAACTAAGAAAGCCTAAAACTGTTTTGAATGTTTTCAAGAAAGAAGCAGAAAAGTTTGGGTAGCCAGCAGGCATAACCAGTTTTGGGGTAGTCTCAATATTTTCAAGTGCACAGAATCTTGATTCAAAGAATTGAACCAAGTTACTAAACCTAATAAGGACCTAAGAAAGCAAAATCCACCAACTAAATTAATAAAGAAATAAAAAGAAGTCTGAAAAAATACAAAATGGAAAGGTTTAATTATTCAGCTGGTAGTACGACCAGTTAAGAGCATGGAAAAAGTCAGGAGGTTAATCATATAAAAATGGTACACATATGCAGTTACGTTACCAAAATAGTAACTGTGCTAATGTTTGTTGGATTTGGATCATCTCTTTTGGATTGTTTACCTTCCTCAATATACTTTCCTAGGTTATTTTTTTTAATACGGTAAGTTGAATTATCAAAATCCACTAAAATTTAACTGAAAGTTATGATTTACAGTTATTTGTATTGAAAACTGACTCTGTAGAGTGTAATCATTAAAAAAAGACTGATGATCTGAATTAGTCAATGAGGACTTGGTGACTTTTTTAATGTTCTTTGCTTCAATTAAGCAACCACTAAGTAACTCTTAAGTGTACATTACATATTTTGTCATGTGTTAAGTTGTGTCAAATGTATAAAAGAAGGATAATATAGTATAAGATCCCTTTTCCATAAAACTAACTGTACAATAGTAAAGATAAGACTTCACATGAAAAACAGTAGATAATAAAAATGTATATAAATAAAACTAAGCTGCATGGTACAAACAATTTGAAATTACATCAATACATGTAGAATAATAGAAAAATAAGAAAAAGAAGTCTGAGAAAGGGACATCAATGTCAGCTGAGAGCATCAGAGACGAGAACGGAACAGGAGCTTGAAAGATGGAGCTGGCCGTAACTATTAGTGTGCGGTTGGGTGGGAGAAGCCGTCATGCAAGAAGGGCATCAGGAGCCCTGGCACGGGGAGCCCCTGAGTACGTTGAAGTGAAGGTTATGTTAAGAATCACCTGGAGTAGAGAAAGATAAACGAGGATAAGTCAAAAGGGGACAAATTATGTACAGACTACAGCTAAAGAAAGCTTTATGTTTTTTTTGTTTGTTTTTTGTTTGTTTTATTCTTATTTCAGCATATGGTAGGGGTACAAAAGTTTAGGTTAGGTATATTGCCCTTGCGCCCCCCACCCCAGTCAGAGCTTCAAACGTGTCCATCCCCTAGACAGTGAGCATCGCATATATGTAGGTATACACCCATCCCCTCCCCCACCCACATCTGCCCGACACCCGATCAATGTTATTCCTAAATGTGCTCTTAGGTGACTTTCAACTACAGATTTTGAGAAGAGAAATGTCCTGCAACTCAGCAAACATTATGAACACATCACCTAAGTTATAGTTGGCTATTGTTGGTGAGAGTGGAGTGTTGTGATTTGTAGAGTAATGGAAAGGTTTATATGTAAAGGGATCTGGGAATAACAATTTGGATGAAACTCAGTAATTCTTAGTAGTTAACATTGAATTAACTAGTTGAGGATTAACATGGAATGCATGCGTAAAATGGATTAGATGGCAAAGGCAATGGATTCAGGAAGACATTCAGCCTTTTCTCAGACTAACTTTTCAATATAATTGGTCAATTTTTCCTAACAGCAGCACTTGGGAAGCAAACAGAGAAAGATTCTGAGAAGTATTCCAGAAGCTGAAGAGTAAAATGAGAGAGTAGTGTCTTCACAGGCAGGATTATGAAAGCTTTTAAGATGAATAGAATAGTGAAAGCATCAAATGTTGCATAGCCAATCAAGTAAGCTGAGTGAAGAAAAAATGCCTTTGAATTTAACAACTGAGAGATTATTTTTGACATTATCCAAATGCTTTCATTGACTTGGTAGGAGGTAGAAAATAAATGGTTATAAGAAAGTATAAAGAGAGTACTCTTTCCATAATTACTTTTGAGGAGAAAAATTAATAGTTACATCAGCATTTTGATACGGTAAAGGGGACTAGGAAAGGATATTGTTTTATTTGCTTCATTTCAAACACTTGTGTCTTGAACCTATCTCCAAAACCATTGGAGAAGAGGCTAATGAGTATGAGAGACATCACCATTGATAGTATTTAAAATGGGAGAAATGGAGAGGATCGACAGTACAGGTGGAGGGAGTATGGGAGAGGGAAGGAATAATTCCTGGTTTTAGCCTCTCATATTCATGAGATCTTCCGTTAATACTGCCTTGCACTTTCTGCTTCCTGCCATGTACACACACACACACACACACACACACGCACTCTAACATCTATCTGTGCTTCTCCTGGCCTATGCTACATACTGGGGCACCAGGACAATAAACATAGCTAGATTAGTCTCCTTTACTGTTATTATTATTAGTCTAGTTTATTGATTTGATAACTTTCAAATATGAATATTTTTGGTTTCACTGCCAAACCTGTGTTCCCTAGGTCAAACGAGCCAAATTTCTAAATATTCAAGAAAAGTATGTCTTTAGTAAACACTTGAATACAAGTTTTAACAAAACCTAGAGAGATCTTTAGGCCCATTCATCCTTTCTTCTCTTCACACAATAAAATGTCTCCACAAAAAAAGCATTGCAGTTCATAACGCCACTCATATCCTGTGTTTTTTGTTACTACAAGTTACAAATCTTGTGAATTAAAGCTTGGAAGAAAATGGGATGCATCAGTTCGGAATTATTATTATTGTTATTTTTTTTAACTAAGTCGAATCTCTGATGGAAAGCTCATAGAGTGATCTTCACATGCCTTCAAACTCTCTGTTCTCAACAGAAAGTGGCACAATTTCTAAAACGTTTCCTGACTTCTCTCAGCAGAGTTTTTAATGAGCTGGTACCTCTACAGTCCTTTGAGTAGTTCCAAGCAGGGTTCTTTATATATAAAGTAGACATATAAAAGTAAAAGGCAAGTGAGTAAAAAGCATAAAAGACCATGTGAGCACTAATTTTAAGGGATAGGGAAAACGTACAATATAATAGCTTTAAAGAAAAAGTAGAAATTGAAGACATTATCACAATTATCCTTATAAATGCACAGTGTAACGTCAGAATGCTTTGGAAAAGTCATGAAATGATTTCCTAAAAAATGTTAATATTCCTATGGTGTATCTTCTCAATAATAAATAAGTTAAATGAAGAGCACTTTGAGGAGACATAAATTATTTTAGGTCCTTTCTTTCTTGATACAGACTACTTAAATTTTGTTTTTCCATAGCAAGAGTCTTACACTTTGCAGATACTTTACTTATTATTCACCTCTCCAAAAGGCAGGAATACAATCTGTTAAGTAGTCTAACAGAATCTAGATATCATTAATATCTAGTTAATAGATATTAATTGGAAGTGAACTCTTAGAGGTCAATAAAGTGAATTTCCCAAAAATGCAACATCTTTCTGTCTCATCATCTGTTTAAATATAAGACCTAGATAATTTAGTTGGAATGCTGATGTTTTATGACAAATATATGAAGTATTAATAGCAACAATAGTAAAAAGCAAATTTTATTCTTTTGAAGATGTCTGAGCTTGTAATTTTTTTTTTTTTTTTTTTTTAAGCATAGTGATTTGTTACACTGCCTCTGGAGCCAAAATGCCTGGGTTCTTTTGCTGACTCTATCGTTTCCTAACTAGTTACTTCATCTCTCTGGCATTTGATGTTCTCATTGGTATAATAAGGTTCATAGTGGTACTGTTTCAAAGGTTTGTAGTTGAGATTAAATAAAATGCAAAAGAGATACTAGGCAAATACTAAGCATTCTATAAGTGGTTGGTGTTATTATTCAACAATTTCTTTTAAGGAGGAAAAATTACATACATGCATAATACGTATCTACATGTTAAAAAAATAAATGTATTTCAGATTATGGATTATAAAGAGAAGAAATATAAAATGAAAGCATTTACTTTAACACATCTTCCTTTGTTCCCCTAACTCTACTAACCTTGACAAAAGAGTGCTGACGTTTTGGAGAAATGGACTTTTAGGTGAATATTACAACTTCTTTGTTCTTGCTTTTGACATTCACTGTGTCAACCAACAGTCTAAGTGAAACCATGCAAACTTTGGTGTCTAAAAAAGGACAAAAGGTGATGTTGTGATTTAAGTAATAGAAGAGGATATAAAGAGTCTGTATTTTGTTTCTATGTATATCATTTACTCACACTGGAAAGAAACAAATTATAATCATAATTGAGTCAAGACATTTTCAAAATTTTCAAAGGTACTCAAGTTTAACATTTTCTTCATTGTTAGCCAAGCACCCGATGGATTTAGGAGATTCGTGGCCCAAGCCATCAGCTGTCTCTTACAATTTATGTTTATTATTCTGGTTAAATGAATATGGATTGTCTTTCTTCAGCAAATGCCAACTCTGGGATTGTTTATTAAGTGTCTATATCACTAATACTTCCAAAGAACCATTTGAGCCAGCGTATGCTTCTTTGGCACAGGCACTTGTATTTTCAGCACTTCATGGCTGGCAACGCAACTTGGAATAGTTTCCATGTAATGTCTGAAAAATATTCTGGGACTTTTCTCATGTGAAATGGCCAAGAATATTCAAGAAGGACTTTGGGGATGGTACCACTAGGCATGATTTTGTTGAAAAACAGAGAAAAAGAGGGTCATAGAAAACAAAAACAAAATCCTTAAAGAAAGTTAAATAGCAATTAAACTCATAGAGGTGGAATCTATGTGGTTTATCAAAGTCTTGGCACCTCAATTTCCTATGGTCAGCACATTTTCCACATACATTTTCCTGTTTTACTTCTTTCAGGCCTTATGTTCACATATATTTGTGACCTCTGATAATAATAAAATCAACATGTAATTTAACTACTATTGCCAAAGTGTGTAATGCACTTAAGGATTATAATAAACTGATCTTTTAAAATTGTTTTTCTTTTTTTAAAAATTTCAATAGATTTTGGGTATACAAGTGGGTTTTTTTTTTTGTTTGTTTGTTTGTTTTTGTTACATGGATGAATTGTTTAGTGGTGAAGTGAGGGCTTTTAGTGTATCCATCACCCAAAGAGTGTAAATTGTACCCATCAGGTACTTTTTCATCCCTTGTCCCTTCCTACCCTCCCTGTTTCTGAGTCTCCAGTGCCCACTACAGCACTCTGTATGACCATGTATACCCGTCGTTCAGCTTCCACTTATAAGTGAGAACACGCAGTGTTTTGTTTTTCTGTTCCTGAGATATTTCACTTAGGATTATTGTCTCCAGTTCCATCCAAGTTGCTGCAAAAGAGAGTATTTCATTCTTTTTACGGCTGAATAGTATTCCATTGTGTGTAACTATCCACTCGTCAGTTGATGGGCACTTAGGTTGGTTGATTCCATATCTTTGCAATTGTGAATTGTGCTGCGATAAACATATGAGTGCCGGTGTCTTTTTGAAAGAATGACTTCTCTTCCTTTGAGTAGATACCTAGTAGTAGGATTGCTGGATCAAATGGTAGGTCTACTTTTGGGAATTTCCATACTATTTTCCATAGAGGTTGTTCTAATTTACATTCCCGCAACAGTCTTTGATTTTTACTCACAAATCTCACAAACTTTAGGAAAACTTTTCTAAAGTCGGGGAGGGTGCATTTTAGACACAACTTAAAATGTGAGGGTTTATTCAGTTAAGCAATTCCGATTTTTTGTAGACTCCTTGAGATTTTCTTCATAAATAATCATGGTTTGTGAATAAAGACAATTTTAGTTATTCCTTTCTGAACTTACTTTTCTCCTTTAAATTTTGTCATTTTTTTGCTCAGAATCTTCCACTATGCTTTGAGGTTCAGATAAATTTATGTTTTATTTCTTCCTATTGCTTTGATCTCTTTATTATGCCCATTATTATTTCTAATAAATTACTTTGCTTAGAGTCTGTTTTGTCTCATGTTAATATAGCTGTTCCAATTCTCTTAGGCTGCTATTTGCATAGTATATCTTCTTCCATCTTTTCACTTTCAACTGATTTTTGTTTTTGAACTTAATGTGCACTTCTTGTAGGTAACATATAATTGGATCTTGATTTTTTTAATTCAATCCGACAAATTCAGGTATATGTTTGAAATGTTTGATTCATTCACATTTAATGTAAATGCTAATATGCCTGACTGTAGGTTTGCCATTTGCTATTTGTTTTTCCTTCTCTGAATGCTTTTTTGTCATTCTATTTTGCCTTTAGTCTTTTCTCTTTTTATTATACCATTAGTTTAACACAGAGATTATAAATATATCATTTTCATTCCTTTATTTTCCTTTTGTGTTTTTTTTTTTGTAGTTTCTGTAATAATTTCAATGTGCATCTGTAACTTATCACAATTTCCTTTAAGTTGTCACTAATTTACTTCTGGTAAAATAGAGAAAATTTTCATAAATATATCTCTCCTCTGACTCCCATGCTATTGTTTTCATATATATTATATCACATATCTTATAAAACAAAGTAATAGTCTCATGTTTACTTTAGCTAGCTCATGTGGCTTTTAAATAATTTAAGAAAATTTATATTAGTGAATAGTAACAGGAGGGGGAACAAAGCAAAAATTATAGGCCTCTCACTCTGTTTTACCTGTCATTCCAGCTTCTAAATACTACATATTATTGTTTAAAGCTGTCATCAGTAAAATGAAAAAAAATATATATTCTCTTGTTAACATTGGAGGTATACATTTTTCATAAAGCAAACCATTCTTTCAAAAATTTCAAATTTCATTTTATGGTGGTATCAACTTAGAATTATCCTAATTTTAATATTAATGTGATGTTGTATATACACACACAAACACATACACACTAAGAATTAACATTTTATATTGCTTTTCATTGTGTTAGGAACTTCAGTGTCCCTTTCTCCATTCAGTTATATTTGAGGGATCAGCTATCACAGAATTTTTCGTGAATTAAATATGTTTTAAAAGGTCAGTTTCCCCACCTAAAATCATATAGTCAAATTTCAAGTTTTCTCAAATTTAGTTGCCTTCTTCCTTCACTATAAAATAATCAGCACATTATCAAATTAATTTTAAGCCTATATAAAAAGCTACTTTTCTAATTTTTAAAACAATTTCTAATCAGTAATTTTATTCTTTTATGTCAACACTGAAAGTATGCGGCTACTTTTTTATATAAATTATGAGGAGCACATGAGGAAAAATAAGATATCTTGTTCAAATAATAGATCTTTAATGTAGTGGGGATCAATGCTGATGTAATGCAAAGCAATTTATAATGTTTTAATCAAAGATTCAAAGCACACTGATTGTCGAGTAAAAGCTTGTGGAAATAAATTATGAAAGAATATAAATGAAGACACACACTCCATGACGGCCTCATTTCCAGAGCCTGGTGATAGCCCTGCTGTTCTCAGCATGCTGCTCAATGATGACCTCATCAGTAACATAAGATGCATTCAGCTATCTGGCACCTACATGGCAGCCTACAAGATATAAACATAGTGCTTTCAAATGGACCATAAAGCCTGACTAAAATGTTACAAATTAGTAATAGAAATACCTGTTACATCATTACATCATTTGGGTACAGCCAGCAAATTACTCCCTGATGGAAGTTATTTGGAAAAAAACATATACAGTCATGTATTGCTTAACAACAGGGATACATTCTGAGAAATGTTGTAGGTGGTTGTGTGAACGTCATAGAGTGTGCTTACACAAATCTAGATTGTATAGCTTACTATGCACCTGGGCTATATGGTGCAGCCTGTTGGTCCTAGGCTACAAACCTGTACAGCATGCTACTGTACTGAATGCTGTAAGTAATTGCAACACAATGATAAGTATTTGTGTGTCTAAACATAGAAAAGATACAGTAAAAACATGATACAATCTTATAGGACCGCCATCCAACATGCTGACTGTTGCTGACAAACATTGTTATGACTGCATATGTACCTATATGTTTTATATATGTGTGTGTGTGTGTGTATATATATATATATGCTTTTTTGTGTGTGAATATGTGTATACAAAAGTCCATATTTTAATTTTATTTTGTTTGTTAAGCTATAATATCTCATAACAGAAGTTTATGCCAACAAAGATGAAGTTGAATAGGATAGTAATTGGGGAGCATATTTTATGAATCAGCCATACTATGTACTGAGACATTTGGAATAAGAGCTATATTTCAGAACTCAGGGGATAAGAACACTTCAGTGCCCCTTCAGGAATTAAAAAATAAAAGCTTTTTTGTCCTATGGATGAGAGTGATTCACACAAATGTGTTACCATCTTGTTTTAGGAGAATCTTCCCTAAAGTTGAATGAATATCACTATCCCTTTTGATTTAGGATGCTTAAAACCTAAATTTCTTAAAAAAAAAAAAAAAAAAAAAAGCTGTATTGTCCTCTGAACTGTCTAAGCTTTAGCAGTTCCGGCAGGGTTCCCTTTCTTCAGGCCTCGTACTGGATTTGTCTCACAGGTAGTTTCATGTAAAAAATCAACGATGCTGAGATGGTAGGTGCCAAAAAGTCTAATTGTGATAGATGAAGCGTGGTTTCAGATAAAAGATTTATTCTTATTTCAGAACTTTAACTTCTAGTTGACATTATTCCTTCAGAATACAAATCTGGGATGCAGGTCCCCTAAATCATCTCTAATGTATTATTGTAAGAAAAATGTGTCGACTAAGATGTTTGTTAGTCAAGGAACAACCTGAGTGTGGTGTCTGTCGGCCCAGATATAGAAGCAAGGAGCATGGATGAGTCACATTTTTGTGGTCACATGAAATGCCTTTTTAAATATTTACTATATATGTAAGAGACAGTCCTTGAAAAAAATATGTACTGAAAAAGAAATCGCCTTATAACCTACTTCTTACCTGGGAGATACTATAAGGAAGAAAGTGTTCATCAGTCCTAACTGTTTCAAATACTAAAGCTGGCAAAAAAGCAGACACAGGAGGAGAAAATCACCCTGCATTATGAATGTTGTGTGCTATTTCCATGGCACCAGGTGGGAATGTTAGCACTTAATCAGTCTCTCTGGCATTGTTTCCTCTCCATATTGCCAGCTTTATCACCATGAAAGATGCTTTGATCCTTTTCTGTGGTGTCAAGAACTACAGGCCACAGCATCAATGACATTCCAATCAATGGGTCATCATTTCACATTAGTTTTTATCTGACATGATATTTCATTAACGCATTTTGACAACATCTTGTATAATACAGAGCGTGCTCGTTCTCTCTCTCTCTCTCTCTGCCCCCCCCCCAAGGTCTCTCTCTCTCTTTCTCTATTAAGGTATACATTGTATATATATTTAGAAAAGGGTGTATAGCCTTTTCTTTATGCCCTAAAATGGAGATTAATTATAATGCACTTCTCTTTTACTGTTGTAGATATTGAAGATATGAGGAAATGCTATCTTTAAAATATGCTACAGCTTTCTTCTTGGTTGTGCTTAATGCTCTCTTATGGATAATGAACTTCTTAGATTTCTAACACACTTGATTGTTACTTCTATGTTAAAACAATGCCACTGAAAAAGCTAAGATCGTGCAGAAGTATCGGTTGTGAATTATAACTGTTATGTAATCATACAAACTTTCTTTTATTAACTACGTCTTTTGTGTTATACACTTAATGAATGGTCATTTCAGTGTTCATAACCACCTTCTGAGGCAGACATTTTTGTACTCAGTACACACATGTGGAAATTAAGTCCAGAGAGGTTAAGTAACTTCTCCAAGATCACTTAGAAAGTAGCAAATTCCTGATTCTCCCTGAAATCCATTTTCTACTGCCATTCAGGGCCACTTGTCCCTTTTAAAATTTACTTAACCAAATACCAAATTATCATAAAATTAGAAAAATAGAAATTTTGACCATACTAAAGAGAGAAAGTTTACAGTGTGATATCAAATGATGGTCACAGAAAATCAGATTTAAATGGTTCACAACATCTTCACAATTAGATTTTCTCTTTTGAGCTGCCATTTCTTTTATTGTTTAATAAGTTATGAAAACTAGGGAGTATAGCACACCAGTGTTGTCACCTAGTAGGAAGGAAAGATAGATGGAATTCCATAGATGGAATGTTAATATTGATGTGGAGCAGATTCAAGATAGGAAATTTTTGAGCACAGGAAAATTTCAGATCTGGGTGTGTTTAAATCTGGCCTTGTATTGCCAATAGGAAGAGCATGACAATACTGAAAAATGGGGATAGAGAGGGATACATGTAAAGAGAGGGTTAAAGGGAAGTAGTAAAATATCATAAAATAAAATTACAACCTACTCGCTGATTCCATAAAGGCCAGTCATAATTGCTATATATATATAAGTGACAAAACATATCTTGCTATATATTGACCTGTAAAGGCAGAACTATGAGATGTACTAGATAGGAAACAAACAGTAAATTTGATAGTATAACATCAAGGAAATATTAAGGTTTCTCCATTTTCCACCCCAAATGTACAGATGTTTTTAAAAAATAACATAATGTTAATGTATTCTACCCATTTAATATGTAAAATAAAGACTAGATTTTTAAAGATTATTTTTATGATTAAAAAAGTTAGAAAGAGAACATTTTGTATCAGACCAAAACTAATTCAAACTAATGAGGTTTTTGTTTCTAAATTCTTTTGCATCAGTTCTACATAAGCAACATTCTTTGAGGCTTCTAAGTGGCTTAAAGGTGATTTTACAGGTTGAAATACTGTCTTTTCTAGTTTTATGGCCAGAGCAAAGCAGTACTCCTCTGGAATGTATATAATATTGCACATGGGGTTAATTAGGTCAGGAATGAATTAATTTGTAACAATTTCCGTTATTTGACAGGCATCAATAATACGGTATATTACTTGCATTCCAGACATCAGCATGTTGCCATGACCGAGTCATATTCAATTTGGGAAAAGCTTGGATCATATGAATATTTTATTATTGATTTTTTTTTGTAAAATGATATTTTACAATAAAGCCTGGTCATAAAAGGCCATAATAACTTGAGGAGAGAGTTTAGAAAACCACGCTCGCTGTTGATGAATGAAAATTATACTTTCTGTAGTGAAAAGACAACCTACTATCCTCTTCCTGGCATGAGATGTTAAGGTATAATTTTGTGTACTATTAGCAGCTGTTAGGGAAGTTTTTTTCTAAGGAATTTTCCCATCCTTTAATTGGATATATTTGGGGGACTGGAGAACAATGATAGTTCGTATATCTTGGTTATCCTGGCTTTTTTCAAACTCTCTTTATTTCAGAGAATTTTCGGTTAAATTATTTGACTTCTACTAAAAATCCCTCTGTTATCCAGGTCCTCATTTGTTTGCACATAATGCTCAGATAAACTATCAGATTGTGCACATAAATGTTCAGATGGCAGGCCAGCTTGATGCATAAAGGTTATGTTGATGGTACCTGTGGTTAAATGGATTGCATTTCCAAACAAGGGCTTACATTCATCAGAAACCTAATTATAGAAATTTTGGTTATGGATAAGCCAAGGAGATTCTACTGACCATGTGTAAAAATACAAAAATGACATATCTAAAGAGTGGTAGAGTTATAAATCACAAGACTTGATATTAGTTATAAGTTCTCTTCTGTCTATATTTGAAAAGGTATAATACACAAAGTATTACACAAATACTGTGTTAATTACATTAAACAGTTTTGTGGAATCAGAATTATGTACTCACTCCTCTCCAGAGGAATGATAAATGCTGATGTTAAATAGGCTAGAAGAGTAACTGTACAATTTACATTTCTTTGGTTCCCATACTTATATTTTATTCAGAATATTTACTCTCAGTCATGATGTTGAAATTAGTGACCTCTAATTTCCATTATATTCCATTCATCACTTCCTATGTCTCCTTCCCAGTATCATCCTTTTTTTCTTTAGTTTCCAAAATGTAGGCAATTTTCTAAATTTCTATTCATATGTGTAATTTTCTCCTTTGTCTCTATTCTTTTCTTTTATAGAAACTAAGAATTTTAGGGGAGAAAAATCTGAGGGGGAGAGATAAGTAGGGAAGGAAGCTAATGTCATGTCATGGCATGTATACCAGGAACTAGAAACGCAAGCACATGCACACACAACACATATGTATGCATGTATGTGTGTATTGCAGTAAATTTATTTCAATAAATATCAATTACCAATTTTGTATCAAGCAGTGTTAAAATATCTAATATACAAAAATAAATAGAACTATGTATATAGGACAATTCTCAACGAATTTACAGCATAACCTGCTGAAACCCAAAAAGATACAATGACAATGTAATATACTAAGACAGAAGCATGCACCAATGCTAAAATTACAGAGGAGCTACATAGTCATTGGAGAGCCAGCCAGGGTGGGGAGAAAACTGAATCTCATAGAGATTAAGCACAATGACAGTACCCATCAAAACCCTATCCAAGTACCCCAAAACTCAATCTATTCTGTCAGGAGACAGGCTTATCCTTTGTGCAAAAATATGGGCCTCAAATTGCCTAAACTGATGCCATAAAATGTTGAAACAGCTTCTCTCTCTTTTAATTCTAAGCTATCATATGAATCCCCTACAATTAAGGATTATTAGTGGATTTCAGTAGAGGTTCATGGTGTGACATTTTGCTCTTAATGTGCTTCCTATAAATACTTGTGGAAATGAATTTAAAATACTCTCAGGTTTGTTTTTAACATGTAATGTTTTATGTACATGTAAAGTATTTATACATACCATTGTGTTCTGTTATTATTAAAAAAAGCATGTATTTAAGCAATGACTGCTCAAAATGCTTAGAATTCTGAGCACAAGAAGATTATTGATATTGAAAAAAATTACATACTTCTAAAAACAGTGATTCTTTAATTCCTAGTATTGTACTACCAGCTGATATTAGTAATATGTAGATGAAAGATAGGGATACATGCATGTACAAAGAATTTAAGTAGACAATAATAAAATAGTTTGGAAAACTGGATGAAATAGCCAGCTCCCTGCCGCTACCTTCCCATGACGCCCAAGCCTTTCGCTTCGTCTGGTGCGGCAGCATTTCCACGGCCTCCAGCTGTGGTCAGAATAGTGTTCATTTCGTGCTATTCTCTAGTGTCCCAAAGGTGTTTAATTTTCAAGTTATAGCTGACACAGAGGAATAGAAATTCAGCAAATGAAAGAGGAACTTGAGATAAGACACTGAAGGTGACTACAGGGATATTATCTTTGCTTTAGGGGAAACATATTCTCTAATGTAATCATTGAACCATCTTGTGTCATCTTCTAATCCTGAGAGATTAGTGCTCAATAGATGAGGAAGTCTATCCATTCTAGGATATGAGATTTTAAATGAGACAATCTTGTGGACTTTTTTCTTTTAAAGTCATGAGGCTACATGGCAAGGCTTTCTAATCCTTGTTTAAACTTAATTATATGCCTATGTAGGATCTTGATTAACAAAAATGAGTCATTAGATTAATAGCATTAGATAGATATAACACACCACGAAAATATTTGGAAGTCTTTCACAACTTCTGAAAAGTTATTATTGGAATATTCTAACATGTTATTGATGACTAAAACTATTCATGTGATGAGTAATGTTCCCAGTAATGAGTAATGTTCTGGGAACACTGTTCCCAGATTTCAATATAGTCACACATGTACGTGGAGTAAAATATTATTGAAAGCACATGCATCCCAGGTTAAATTGACTCAGAAACAATTTATTAGCTGCTCTTAAAGTTCTAGGTTGTGAGCATAACAGAAGCAGCATGTGAACTGAAAGAAGAAGAGTTAAGTCTATCCCCACTACCCACTGGCTGTAGAACTGGGAGAAATCTTCTCAATGTAAAATGGTACCCAGCTAAATAGTACCTATCAGGACTAGAATACAGGTCTGCTGCCTACCGATCTGAGGCTACTCTTTCTTCTACATGAAAAGATATATTTGACAATAAGGAAGCTGTGCCTATAATTCAAACTAACTTAAAATATTTTCTGCTCCAAGAAATGTTTTGATACCATTCCATCAAGGCAGTTCTGGAACACCGTGGGTACAGCACTCCCTTTAAGTATATGCTGTTCCTTTAGAGGCACCATAATATTCTCCTTCGCATTTGCTTGTTACTTGTGAGTCTGAGGAATATTTAATTTATTAAGAAGTGTGAGAAAATGGAAAGAGGTTAGATTGGAACGGAAAGGATTATGGCAGAGACTTAGAGCAGCAGGAGCAAGAGAGCAGATTTAAAAGTGTAAATAAATATCAAATCAAATCTCCAAATATTAAATTGACAAATGCCTTAACAGTGACAGACTGAATGTTGTGCTACTTTTGAAAAGTGAAAAGAATGGGAAAGTTTAGTTAAAACAGAATTCTATGAATGGTATTAAGCTTCTTGATGAAAAATCATTTCCAAAACTGAGCTGCTGCTCCTAGTGTTATGGTATTCAGGTGTATAAACATTGTCTTCTGTTAATTTAAATCCATAATACCTTATGCCCAGTGGGACTAAATTATCTTATTTCTGAGTTTGCGCTTGCCATAAAATTAAGTCTAGAATTTTGGTAAAGTTATATAAATTCTGGTACAAATTATTCAAATGAATGTGCTTTATCAGAAAAGTCCCTTGCAAAAAGTAGTAACTGTGCGCGTGCGCGCATACACACACACACACACACGCACACACACACAAAGAGCATGTACTTATCTTATTCAAGAGAGTTTCCTATTTGGCACCAAGGAATTATTCAAGCATCCAGCAGGTCTTTGGAAATAATGCTACGATCACCTAAAAGAGCCCTGCCAATTATTGCCATATGTGAATGTGGTTTTCATGATCTGGGCATTTATCCCCTCGGATTTGGACTAATAGCTCTGGCCTCTTACTTCTCATTAACTGTCAGAAAAACTATCAGATTGAAAAGACTTTGGTCAGTACCAACATGACATAGATTTGGACAAGTGGCTGAAAGTTGAAAGGATCAGTATCATCTTAACAACAGTTATGTGTTATACTTATTGAGCAATAAGACTCAGAAAAGTAAAGAATTTCAAAATCATGTATGTTTTGAAACTCAATAAAAGAAGACTCCTTTCAGAAGTTAGGACAAGATGTCGAGGAAAGGCAGCCAAGTTTGAAAGTGTTTGCTAGTGCATGTGGTAGTCTAAGAAATAAAAATTAAAAATTGCCTATATTGGGGTGGGAAGAGTGAATCTATATGAAGAAGCAAGGAGGGTTTGATCTACATAGTCAGAGGTAATTATTTCCGTTTCCCCTGAGGAGACCCATTAAGCTTTGATCCTTCCACCAGTTAAGTACAGGGATTTTGGAGGAGAGTAAAGGCATTAGTTATGTGTGACCAGGTGGACTGGCATAGCAACCAAGAACTAAGAGCAAAAATTGCTTTGTTTTGTGTATTCTTTTAAAAATTATACAGACAATCTATGAAAATCTCTAGGGTTACAAATTAATTGTTGGAGCTACTGGGCACAGCAAAGGACTTGCCACATATCTATCAATAACATACTCAGAAAGGAAGATGCTGTTTTGTGATATATTTTTGTAAATTATGTGAAAAAGTATAATTTTAACAGAGAAGGATATTGGCATAATATTCCAAGAAAAAGCAAATGCCTAATACATCTCTAAAAGTAGAAAACTAAGAAAAGGCAAATGTGGTTTAATATCGCTGAAATACACTGATAAAAATTAATTACTGTCATAGATGTTAAAAATGCTTGTACATATTTGGTATATATTTTATTACTTATATAAATGTATATTAATACTTAATTTCTGATATGTATTTGAAAATTATTGTACTCATATTTAATTCTTTCAAAATCCTTTTATGGCATTTCTACTATCCCCATTTTAGGTACAAAGAAACTGAGGCATGAAGAAACTTTGTAACTTGTTCAATTATATACCTAGTAAGTGGCAGAGTCAAGATTTGAACCAGGGTAGTCTGAACTTGTGCTCATAACAATTACAAATGTATTTCAAAATAATGTCTCCTGCCAATTTAGCAGCAATGAGGTAGCACTTTAAATTGTTGGTCCAATGGTCATGATATATTTTTGTTGATCGGAGTATTAAGTATGAAATGTCTGATTTCCTTAAGTATTAGTTTGACAGTTGATATCTCTGACATCTCACTTTGACACTTCCAGTTTTATTTTTATTGTGAAGGTACACCCTCAGTCTTTCAAATGCAAATGCATATTTTGGCTTGCGATTATCTTTCAAATGTTTTTTAGAGCAATTTTTGTGAAACCATGGATAAGTTAAAAATTTGTGTTATTTTCGAATATGAGTTCCGTTGTGGAACCAGTGCAGTGCAGACAGCTCGAAATATCAACAAGGTGTTTGGAAGGATCTGGATGATGAACACACAGTACATGGATGGTTTGAGAAGTTCCATTCTGGTGATTTTAATCTTGAAAATGAGCTACATGGGAAACCTGAGACCAAGGTGGATAATGATGAGCTGAATGCTGAAGTAGAAGCAAATTCATCTCAACCTACACGTGAATTAGCAGCAAGGTTTTACATTATTATTACAATAATATTGGACCAGTTGAAAAAAATTGGCAAGATAAAGAAGCTGGATAGATGAGTACCACATAAATTAAATGAGCAGCAGAAGAGAAATCATCTCGAAGCTTGCCTTTCTTTGCTGCCACGACATAAAGGCGAACCATTTCTACACTGTATTATTATGTGTGATGAAAAACGAATTATTTTTGACAATTGCGAGCATTCGACACAGTGGTTGGATAAAGATGAAGTGCCGAAACACAGTTCAAAACCGAATATTCATCAAAAAAAGCTAATGGTGTCTGTTTGGTGGTCCAAAACTGCTATTATCCACTATGGTTTCATAAAATCTGGTCAATCAATTACACCAGATGTTTACTGCAACCAGTTGGACGAAATAATAAAGATACCTGTGATTAAGAGCCGAGATTGGTCAATAGAGACAGGCCAGTCCTCTTGCAAGACAATGCTCCATAACATGTCGTAAAACACAATGCTGTTCAAACTACAGAGTCTGGACTTGGAAACTCTCTGTCATCCACCGTATTCACCAGACCTCACACCAACTGACTACCACTTCTTCCAGGCTTTGGACCACTTCTTGCAAGGAAAAAGATTCAATTCTCAACAAGCTGTGGAAAACACCTTTCATGATTTTATTGCCACTAGCTCTCCAGGCGTCTTCACTGCTGGTGTAAACAAGCTACCATTAAAATAGCAAAACTGTGCCAATAGTTTAGGTGCTTTGATTAATTGTACTGCTCTTGTTTGAGATATAATAAACTACACATTTGATTCAAAATTGGACATTTCATATTTAATGACCTAATATAATTTTCTCTTCTGCATTGTCATAAATAGTGGATATCAGTAGAAAGTACAAAAAACAACTTTTGTTGGAGTTGATAGAACATAGCTTTTCTATTTTTGAGGCTAAGTATCTGGTTCATGAGTAATTCAAAACCCATATTCTGGTCTAATTAGTACCATTTTCTAAGGAGATGAATCTCCCAACTAAGTAAAGTCACATTGTTTTTCTAAGGTATCAATAACAGAAAAATTTTTCCAGAAATATTTTATTGAATTCTTTTTATGTAAAAAATACTATATATTGCTAGATCATGTTGGCTTCTCTGAAAACCCATATTTTTGCTAGCCAACTTCATTTGGTGCCAACAAACAAAAGCCTATGTGACAAAGAAATCTAAATGTGGCATTTTTCTTAAAGCAAAAATATTGGAATCCATTCTTTTGCAATGCAATTACTATAAATACCACACAACTTACTATAGCAAATGCTTACTTGGCATTTTCTGTTGGCTAACTCAATGTAATATATCCAAAATATAACTCTTATGTCTTTACTCTCCATCCATGCCTTCCCTAAATCAGGAAATAGGAATAATACCTAACTGCTCAGTGTAGAAGTTTACATGTCAGTCTTTTCCCCCTATTTTATCCAGATTTATTTTTTGTATTTTATTGAAATATAATTGACAAATAAAAATTGCATATACTTAAGGTATACAATGTGACAATTTGACATACATACACATTATGAAATGATCACCACAATCAAGTTAATTAATTAACACATCCATCACCTCCTGTAGTTACCTTGTTTTAGATGTTATTATGTATGCTTACACTTTGCATCTACTCTAGCTCCAAGACCTACCCATATTATCTACATAATATATCTCAAATGAACTCACTTTTTTTCTGTGTGCATAGTCATTTCTCTCCCTATGCCGTATCATCTCTAATCTGGATTATTTCAGTAGCTTCTTATCTGTTCCATTCTTGACTCAGTTCAATGCATTTTCCCCATAGAAGCAAGAATGATCTCTTTGAAATGTAAATCTGATTATGGTGTACCTCTCATGCATGAAAACTTTCAGTGACCTCTGACAACACTTAATAAATAAAAATAAGCCCTTAATATAATCTTCAAGGCACTGCATGGCCTGACTGGTCTGCATGCCTCCCCAGACTAAGTTGAGGCCCACCTGTACTCTCTGTTCCAGCTATACTCTTTTTTCTTTCACTTTCGTGTACTCTCTAATTCTTTGCTGCTTTGAGGCTTTTACCCTAGTATGCTCTGCCCTTCATTTTTTGTTTTTTTCTTTTTACAATTCACATAAATCCTTTAGTGCTTTGTACATATGACAGAAAATTGTAGGCCTCATTTTTAAGGTTAGATAGTTTTCATGCCGTAAATATTATTCAGTTGGAAATTCAGTTACTCCTTTTCTTGTCTAAGCTACCTTAAAATGTTCATTTCATAAAAAATATTCTTCAGTAAATATAACTTATATTTTCTTTTATCGGGGGGATATTTGCTTTTACGTAATTACTGATTTTGTTCTAAAGAAATGTGTTAGAGGAAATCAGGGAGTTTTCTAATTCTAGTTTTTAAATATGATTTATGATTATCATTAATCATATACATTATTATATATTATATATGACATTTTATACGGTTGTCCCTTGGTATCACTGTGGGATTGGTTCCAGGACCCCCAAGGATATGGAAATCTGTGGATACTCAAGTCCCTTATATAAAATAATGTTGTATTTGCAAATAAACTATGTGTATCTTCCAGTATACTTTAAATCATATCAAGATTACTCATAATACCTAATGCAATGTAAATATTATGTAAATAGTTGTTATACTATACTGTTTAGAGAACAATGACAAGAAAAATTCTGTACATGTTCAGTAGTGATACAACCATCCAATTTTTTTTTAATATTTTTGATATGTGGGTAGTTGAATCTATGGATGTGGAGCCCACAGAAAGGGCCAGCTATATTTCTGTATTTAAGACCTAATGGAACACACAAATATCTTTAAAAATGTGTCCACCTTCTTCTTATCCTTTTATTGTGAAACTTCATGATTGATTGATAACTTGAGGCTAATTTTTTAAAGGGAAATTGGGCCTTCTAAGACATCTATGATTAAAAAAAAAAAGACACCTATGGTTGGTTAAACCTAGTAATTGGGCATAGGAAATAGATAATGGGAATCATTATGTAGAGATGGAAGAGGCTTTCATTCTCCCTTCAAAATGTATTGGTTGCCTTACATGAGCCAGTTCATTCTAGTAGGTGTCAAGAAATACAGGCAAAAAAAAAAAAGTGCCCATTATTTTATCTATCTCAATCCAATAACCTAATAAGAGTTAAGTTTCAAAGACCAGAATGTGTTTTATGAAAACATGATTATATTGTCAATGTGTAGTTTATATATAGATAAGTAACTATATTGCCTTATGAGATATATCGGTTATGAAATGAGTTGGGCACACTGTTCAGAAAGAATTTTAGTTAGTTGGAATTTTTATCTGTCCTGTAAATGCACAGATGGTGAAATGTGAAGGCAGTCAGAAATGGGTGCTAGAATATGAGTTTACATGATTTTAGATAACACTGAACATGAACTTACCTAATCATAAAATTTTTTTCAGATATAGCTCCCTACTATGTATCTTCAAATAAGTTTAAAATGCTAAGAAATCAAGATTTACTCAAAAGAAAATGGTTCAGGTTCTAGCTGTCATATGTTACATTGAAGGCACATTATATGTAGTATTAGATGTGCTATCATAGACTTATTTAACAAAAATTTTATTGGTTTTAAAATCTGTAACTTAGTCATGCCAAATGTATAATAAAAGTGACAAGTACAGATTTGGAATAGTGCTGAAGGCATTTGTAGGCATCTTTTCCAAGTGCATTAAATCTACCCCAAAATCTTGGGAAAGGTTTTATTTATTTATTTTTTTTTACTGTACTGTTTTCAGATACATGGTAAAGACGCATAACCAGGAGCTATATCTGAAAATACTATAACTAAATTCCAATCCAAAACTAAAACGATTAATGTAATCCCACTTTATTACTTTAGTCTGTTAGACAATAAGTACTCTCCAGTAACCAAAGGAAAATAAAACATTTTATTTTTTTCCCTATACAATGAAGTTCCTTCTTTCAGCCGATAACATAGAGAACATAGAAAATTTATTCTAGGGTAAGTAGGCAGATTCCTCCACAAAATAATTCAGCCCACAAATACCTTTCCAGCAGGTCTATGTCTGTCTCTATTCCTACTGGATAAAATTACTTTCCATCACTTGGCTAGATGCATTAGAAATTGTTGAAAAAAAACTTCTATGGACCTAACAGTTACTGAGATGAAATGAGGTAATCAATTTTCCTGCTTGCATTTGAAGATCAGTCAGTAGCTTTATAGTACACCTCATATAAATGTGTACATTGTTTTTATGATGTAAGATTGCTTGTTAATGCTACATTAGTTGTCACTTTTAAATTTTATAGGAATAAGAAGAAATTGGATACAAAAACAAAAATATCTATATTGGAAGCCCTCAAACAGAAATTTAATTTCTGATAACAACGCTTAATAATGGGATAAACAGCCAATGTAATCAATATCTTTAAACTTTAATCTTCTTCTGATGAAAACTAGATAATACTAGTTTCACATGATTGTTGTAAGCATGGAAATAAAACACAAGTGCAATGGTAGGCATGGAACAGGTTTTCAGTAAATGCTAATTTTTTTTATGTTACATGGTGGTAAGAACTGTTTTCTTTAGGTAGATAAATCCAGAGAATATGATGCAAACATTACAGTGAAAATCTACCTGGGTTTTCAAAGGCGACAAAATTTGTGCTGCTGGAATAAGATGTGACTTTCTTAGGGAGCTCCCTTTCTCATTTTCTTCCTAATCCCTCACCTCTTCCTGTGTGAGTTCTAAACACCTAAATTTTCAGAATATAAAAAGAAGACAAACAATTATCTTGAATTAATTTCTCAAACCAATCAACAAAATTCTAAAAAGTAATTCCAGAGAGTTGATAGAATATGTAGTTGTCTCTGCCATGAAGTAGAGTGGTGGTTTAAATTAGAGAAATTCACACAGATTCACATATAAACACCCACACATACCCCAGATTTGTCTACTTTAACATACACAGATATATCCATTCTATCTTTCTTCTTTCTCTCTCCTTCTCTCCACCTTCCCCTACTCCCATCCCATCTACTCTTCTAGAATGGCAGCACTGAATATAGATTACCAAGTCTGAGATATGACCAGCTAGCGTGAACAAAAATGGCAGACGTTCTCCTGCTGTTCTTCTGTATGTTCCAAACTCCTGATACGTCCCAGTTATTTGTACTATAAGAGTATTATGTGTTTGCCAACTATAAGCAAGCAATGCATTTTAATATTTCCAATATAATATTTTCTTATCTTTCTCCCATTCTTTCTGACGTTTAATTCTCTCTTCCTATTAGATGAATTTAATCTTATTCCTTTTATCGCAATTCATCTCTCAACTTGAAGATAAAATTCTAGGATAATATAACTGTGAAAAAAAGTTCATATCTATATTTAGAAATTAACCCCTTTAAGGAATACAAGACAGTTAAAGTGCATCTTAAAGTTTTGGGATATTTTACTTTTGTATCACCATTAAATATTAATATATACACTATGACATCTGCCCATGAAATTCTTGCATATACTTGAGAAATTTCTTTCCATCTTAATTGGAATGGGGGTATATTTTGTATTTTTATATGCAAATTAGAGTAGACACACACATTTGAAACTTTATAGAGACTAGTTTTTTCTTTGAAAAACTTTGTGCTCTTATGCAAATAGAAAAATAATTTTTTCGTGAACAAGAGAGAACTCATTTTATTTGAAGTTTAAATATATAGACATGCTATTCTACACAAACACAAACCTATGTCTTTTTAATAGTTTTAGAAAAGTTGATTGGTTTAAGGTTTTTCAAAAGACTCATTTAGTTAAACAGTTTTGTTGATCCCCTTAGCATTCACTTATGATGGTTTTTATGTTGTCCTAGTGAAATCAATTCTTATCCATTTAGGGAATGTATTTCAGAATACTTTAAGTAGACACCCCTTTTCTATCTTGGAACAAATATATATCATAAATATAAAAATAAATTTAAAAAACAGACATTAATGTTGCACTCATTTTATTTTATTTTTTTTCTATATAACCGTTAAATAGCTATTCTCCACGAAATTGCTCGAAGCAAATATTGAATACTTTTAAATGGTAAACCTCTTCTAGTTGCTAGCATTATATGATAATAAAGTAATACTCAATATATAAATAGCACATCATAGTTTTATTTTAAATATACTGACTTTTTAGCAATAATATCACGAGTAATGTTAATAAATTTTAAAATATAAAAATGGAATGGAAAGCTGGTAGGATTATATGAAGTGTTAAGGCATAAATCTGAATGTGACGGATTTATTTCCTCAGAGTAGAAAAATTGACATTATTTTAAAATAAACTTATTTAAAAAGTAAAGCCAATTTAAAGGATTTCTGATAAAATACAATGATATCTCCATTCCTCAAAACCCTAGATGGTCATCTTCTCTTTTGGAGAGTGGATAATTACCAATATAACCAAGAGAGCAAATATTTCTGAATTGCATCTTGCAGCTTTCAGAGAAATTTTTGCCTGTTTATTTTTCCTCTTCAATTTTCTACCTTGTATGGCTTTTCATTTAAACCCTGAATTTTAAAAACTGTACTTTTTCTGTATAAATTTTCCCAAATGGGGATATGATTACTTGAGATCAAAAGTGTGAAATTCGTATTAGTGGACATAATTTTTTAAGAACAAAAAGGAAGAAGAAAAAGGAAACTCCTAGAACAGTATAATAGAATGAAGAGCTGATAAAAACTGTGGAGAGTGTGTGTCCGTGTGTGTGTGTGTGTGTGTGTGTGTGTGTGTTGACAGACCAGCGGGGCTGGGGTCGGGGGGTAATAAAGATCTGTAAATTTCAGTCCCACATATAACATTGAATTTAGTTGTTTACATAGATATAACTACACATATATGTACCCAAAGCTCAAGTTATACAAAGACACACACATTCACTGACTAAAATGTTTTGGTGTTATTGTGTTTGTACAATAATTTTTCTTCTGAGACTTTTTAAATTTTTAAGTTCTTCATGAGATAAGTGATAATGTTCATGTTTGATGGACAAGAATATACAGATAAACAATAAAAACATGATTATATAGACATTATTTTATCCTGCTTTTTTCCTATAAAGATATCATGAGCATCTTTCCATGTAAGACATTAACTCCAACATGCAAATCTATAGGAATAGCATAATTTATTTATGAAAATGTATGAATATAGCATAATTTATTTAACTGGTTTTCTAATTTAGGTCATTACATTTTTTCCTAATTTGCAAATGCTATAAATATCATTGCTCATATATCTTTGTGTAGTTGAACATACTCAGGACATAATTGTTTGTTCTGCATTTATACACAATAAGTCTTTCGGAAATTATGGTATCTAAGGTTTTCATCACTCGTATCTCAAGACTCCTAACCTGAGTGACCTGTATACTCCAAAATTCAATTTATGTTGGTAATTCTGTTCTTCTAAAATTAAGTTATAAGGGTGAGTACTGGATTGGTACCCGAGCCTCATGTTCTAATTATGATTCCAGTGCAGCCTGGGAAATGCTAATTTATGGTAGAGAGTATTTAGATATACAAGTGATTGATTTATTTAGCTCCTCCATAAATCTTCCTAGGAATAGTTTTCTTAGACATTCTCATGATAATAGGTCTAATGAAAACTTCTGGTACTATTCTGAAAAGCTTCTCCAGGCTGTCTCTTCATACACCCTGAGTATAGATTTGGGTCCTATGCATTTTAACATTCACTGTAATAACATCCCCTGTAATAACATTCCATAAATAAGATTCTCTTTTCCATTCTCTTCCCTTCCCCCCTTTCTCTTCCTCCTATCTCTGTAATTACCTGCTCATTACATACATATTTCTGTTAATTTATCTCATTCTCTGCATGTTGATAATGAAGAATAGAAAAACTCAGCTAGCAATATTCTTAGGACATGCAGTTCTTCCTCAAAAGTGGACAACTAAAAGCTGGCAAAACAGAATCCTTAGGACCAGAGGCTGTTTTAGCATTCTCTTTGTGTTGAATGTGCATTGGACATATTTCAGCGTTACTGGCACCTGTCTGGCTAAATCTGATGGAACAACAACAAACACAATAAAGTCTTGTTACTAAGCTATCTTTGAGCCATACTAAATTGTGATTGATTCTGTTGTGTTTAATGGTGTGGTGGCATTTTGCCTTAGGCCTTTTTTATTGAACAGTGGAAGGAACAGAAGAAGGAAACACTTGATCACTTTGTAAATGCTGCACATTGCAGGCAGGGTTTAATGACTGAACGTAGCCACTTCCAGTGTATTGAAATGTCTCAGCCTTGCCTCAAAGCATTGTACCTCTATTCAGATGGCAAAGAATAGAGTTCCTGTAAGATTGTGGAGTGCAGCTCATTTTGGGAATAAACAGTTGCTTTGACCTTGTATAGGCAAATAGACCCTGTCAAGCCTGGAATTGCAAGGCCAGGAAATCATCTGTTTAGTCAGTGCTGGTTCTAGTCATTAGTTTGTGTTTATGGCTGGGAATTGGTAATATAGCCCTGTGTGTTGGAGGTAAGGTCTGAATACTAAGAGAGCCCTATTTACCAACAGCTTTATATTTTAATTTAATGTTAATTCAAATTGAAATGAGCCTTTTAACCCTTAATTAGGACCATGTTTCTTCTAAAAGTCAACCACATTAGTCAACTGGAGACAAAATTCACTTTGCAATTGAAAGGCTGTCTTCTTTCTTTCAACAGTAGCCACCATGGTTTACTAAGTGCATTTGTTTTCCTTTCACGATGGTAACTTTACCCATTCTGTGTATCAGCATAGCTCAAAGTCATCAATTACAACTGGGAGGAAAAATGTGTTACGTGCTTTGGGAATGAGGCCAAGATTCTATCCTTAAGCTCTTCCATAATTATTATTCATTGTGTAGGCAGTGATCATAAGACTGCCTGTTTCATACATTTTTTTCCTTTATTATTTTTAAGAGCTGGCAGTTTGTTATTTTACCCCCCTGTGGGCCCACAGTATTCAATTCCTGTTTTATTGTTTCCCCTTTGTAAGTATAGAAACAGCAGGTTCCCAAAATATTTCTAATTCATCCGCTACAAATTGGTATTATTTTGACTTCCTTCTATTATCTTACTCATATTTTTAGTATTTCTCAATAGAAAATTAACATTTGGCAAGGGATTCATCCTATTTGTTCCACTGTGGCCCATTCTGGTTTTTCTTTTTTTTTTTCCAGTAAGTGCTGAGGTTTGCTCAATAAATGAACAAACACATCCTCACTAACTCAGCACTGAAAATGGAAAATCTAAAGGCTAGATGAGCAAGAAAAAAGACAACTAAATCCCCACTGCAGATTGATAGAAGGGAAATGTACTCTCTTTTAAATCACATTTTCAATATTTTCAATATTGTGCTTATTTTTTTAAATCATTGAAAGATAAAACAATCATATTACCTTATATTTTTAAAATTATAAATAATATTAACATTTTGATTGAGATTATCAAATTTGAATTTTTATTTCCATACATTCCCAGAAGATTACCAAACTTCTAAACATTCTACTCTACCTAAAATGTGCCAAAAACGAAGCCTACCAGAAAACGTAGTTTTATTATGTTACTGGTTAAGATGAAAGTATAATAGGGAATTATTTGTTTGACAGTCAATTTACCTTTCAGATCATCCAACCATAAAATCAATGTACTCTTTGAATACATACTGCTGTGACAGAGGGAAGCACTGCAAAATCTGTCATTTCTTTTTCAAATATATTTCTTTTAAGCTAGGAAAGAATTTAATTTCTTCAACTTGTTGCAGTATGTGCTTTTATCATTTCAAGGGTACTTTTAATCCTTAAAGCAGGGATAAATGTGAAGATTCTTTGTTCTTTCTTTTTATTTAGAAAGTATTAGGAATTCTATTAATACAAATTTTGGGATACAAAGTATTAACATTTAAAGTGTCTTGGCCTGAAGAGTCTTTAGAGACGATTTAGTCAACACCTGTCATTTTATAAATGAGGAAACTGAAGTCCTGAGAGACAATCATTTGCAAGTTAATCATTCACTTAAAAAATGCATCTCATCAACTTCTCATTGCTGGCCAGTGTGCTAGATTCAGGGTGTATAAAATGAATAGGAAATAATTCCTGTCTCTGTATTGCTCAGGGTCTAACCTGGGAATACATAATTACCAAAAATGGAAACTCAGAGTTATTTATAAAAGAGGAAGTCACTATCCCAACTACCTCATTAACGTTTTAAGACACCTGATCAGTGAATTTGAAAAAAATCTATTTAGTAGAAAATACTAGATCAAGACCTGCATCTCTCGCTTCCTAGTCCAGTGCTTCTCCTGTAACATGCTGAAAATACCTTGAAGTATCGAGATGAAAATAAGGAAAATCAGGGAATTTCTTGATGAAGATAACATAAATGCCATATAGAAAACTGTCTTGCAACTCAAATTCTCTAGTGAGTAGATCCATTTCTAAAATAACTATGACGTATGAAATTGGTCTCCTCTTTAAAAACTAGGATTGTGACTTTTATTACTATAATATTGAAAACAATCATTACTGTAGTTTGTTTGGGCTGCTGTAACCACATATAATAAACTAGGTGTCTTGTAAACAACAGGAATTTACTTCTCAAAGTTCTGGAGGCTGAGAAGTCCAAGACCAAGTTGCCACCGGATTCAGTGTCCGGTGAGGACGCATTTCCTGGTTCATAGATGGACCGGCTAGCTGTGTCCTCACATGATAGAAGGGACAAGGCAGCTCCCTGGGGCTCTTTTAAAAGGGAAATAATCCCAATTATTGTAGATTCTTCCCTCATGACCTATTCACCTCCCAAAAGCCACACCACCTCACACCATCATTGGTCATTAGCTTTCAACATATGAATTTTGGGGAAACACAAACATTCAGATCATAGCAAGTGGCTAGGTCATTTTAGGAGACCAATACATGTTTATTGCATAAAAGTGAATAAATTAATCCAAACATTATATTAATAAGTCTGATTATTAGTAAATCCATGATGCTATCTTTCAGGGCTTGAGGAGGTACTACCTTCCACTTTTGAATAGTCATTAACTTAGACTCATAGATCATCTTATTTTGAATTATTGATATGAAATAAAAGATGACAGTTACTGCCATACTTAACTAGTTTAAAAATCTCCTTATAAGGGAAGTAAACATCTCTGGGACCGGAAAGAAAAAGCGGCAATTTGTCTCCACTTAAAAAATTTTAAACTGTTTAATCACTCTTTGGTTTTACTATGCTGTAAATCTATGAATATTTTTAAATAAACAAATAGACCAACATGAAAAGACAAACTGTTGTGTAGAAGAATGGGGCAAGTGCTGTTGATTATATATGCCATATCCACACTGGGGTTAAAATTTATGAATATTTTTTACCAGCATTTTACTGAAAAGAACATTTACTGCTGGGTTACCTGAGGGAAGATGTAAATCAGAACTCTGTCATTTTGGTAGATTTCTTTTTGAAACAGAGTCTCACTCTGTTGCACTGGGTAGAGTGCAGTGGCATCATCGTAGCTCACTGCAACCTCAAACTCCTGGGCTCAAGCGATACTTCTGCATGGCCTACAATACCCGGCTAATTTTTCTATTTTTAGTAGAGACGTGGGTCTCACGCTTGCTCAGGCTGGTCCCAAACTCCTGAGCTCAAGCGATCCTCCCACCTCGGCCTCCCAGAGTGCTAGGATTACAGGCATGAGCCACTGTGCCTGGCCATTGGCAGCAGATTTTTAACACGCGTGTATCCACCTTAGCTAAGTATTGCTTTAATAGCTGGTATATATCATGGAAGACTTTGACTATATAGCTGGGGCTTTTTATTTTAAAACTTGTCACTGGGCAAATCTAAATTAGTATTCATTTGTCAACCCTTCTTGTCTATTCAGCTTTCTTTGGTATTCTCTAATAAGTCTACCAGGACTTCTTTTAAATAATGAAAGGTAAGAAAACACATTAACATATCTACTTTCTACACTTTCATGAATTTTTTCTCTTTTATATGTGGAACCTTCTTCAGCCTATAAAACAATATTTAAATGAAAGAAACATGCAGATTGTTACAAACAGGGCGTTATCTTTCTAACATAAGAAATCTTGACATAGGAGTTTGCTGGGTCAGCAAGTACAGGGTTACACATCCCTCTGATTTTCTTGGCTTTTAACTCCTTATCATATGTAAGCTGATGCAATTTCGGCCATAGTTTCCATAATCAAGGCTGGAATAATATAGAAGGGATGTCCATTTCAATTTGGACCATCTTCCTAGAAAGGGAAGACTTTTATCAGATTCTTGTTTCTATTTTTTAACCATCTTTTTGGCCATAAGTTTGGCTATTCATCTCTAGCTGCACTGAAGTCTGAGTAAGGTAGTACTTGTCTGGGTTGAATTCTGAGCAAAATTAGGATTCTGTTAGCAAGCAGGAAGCAGAGTGTGGATATTGGTTACATAATCAACAGCACTTGCCACAGTTTTCTACATAACAGTTTGTCTTTTCATGTTGGTCTATTTGTATATTTAATTATGCTTCTTACTAGACACCTCTTCCTATCTTTTTATGATCCTTCTCAAATGGCATTTCTTCTGTGGAGTCTCTTCCAACCAATCAGCCAGAACAGAGTGATTGCTCAATGTGGTCTGTATTAAATGCCTGCTGGTTGCTCTTGTTTGCAAGGGCCCTTTCGGTATGAACAGAATTTTTTGCCTTTATGTCTATCAAAAAGCCTGAACAAAACTAGATGCCTAACAAATATCTATTAAACTGCATGTGTATGTGCCTACCTATCTTTTAGTATTGCCATCTCTAAGGTTATTATTTGATCATAATTGGATAAAGTCTAGTGACTAGTTTGAGTCACATTCTTAACTTTTGTGTTTATTAACTATAGCTACCTTCAAGATATTATCAATAATCCTGATAAATTGTACTGTAGCTAAAAAGGGATTACGTAACTGTCTTGTCTCTTTTTTATAGTATCACATAGTGTACCCATTTATAATACTAACAAAAAATGATTGTTTAGTGAATACCTTTATGCCAAATGTTGTAAAAATCATAAAAGCCTCAAACAAAAACACACAGATAAACTTACTAGCAAACAAAATATTAATAACAAAGTACATCAGTGCACTGCAACATAATCTTTTAAAGACTCAGCAATGCTCTTTTGCAAATTTAAAGGCACTTGATAATGAACTAAATTGAAACCAGAAGTTAAGTGCATAGTTTGTTTATATACTGTATATCTTTTCCCCTTGAGGAAATATGACATGAGATATGAGTGGAAGTTCCTAACTAGTGCTTAAGGACAATGTTAAAAAGTTTACAGTCCTAATCCATGTTTGATTAGAACAGTAGAATTTATTTGAATGGATCTCAATGTGACACCAATAGTTGTTCAATAAATGATCAACTATAAAATGATCCTAAAGCAGCTATTCTTACTAGGACCTAGAAAATAGCTAGACTAGATTAATGATTACTATCATTTTATTTTTTTTTTTATTTTTATTTTTTGAGACAGAGTCTCTCTCTGTTGCCCAGGCTAGAGTGAGTGCCGTGGCGTCAGCCTAGCTCACAGCAACCTCAAACTCCTGAGCTCAAGGGATCCTCCTGCCTCAGCCTCCTGAGTAGCTGGGACTACAGGCATGCACCACCATGCCCGGCTAATTTTTTCTATATATATTTTTAGCTGTCCATATAATTTCTTTCTATTTTTAGTAGAGATGGGGTCTCGCTCTTGCTCAGACTGGTCTCGAACTCCTGAGCTCAAACGATCCGCCCACCTCGGCCTCCCAGAGTGCTAGGATTACAGGCGTGAGCCACCTCGCCCGGCCTATGATTACTATCATTTTAAATTGTTGTAGTTTCTCTTTCCAGTGTATTTCTCTTATTTTGTTTCAAGAAACTGTCAGTCAAAAGGTATTCAACTGATGGATATAATATGTTATTTTTCAAAAATGCATTTAGTGATTATAAAATTAAGACTTGTTGACACAGGTTTTACTTGAGTGTGAATAAACCTATATACACAATATGAAGTCCATATGAGAAAATTCTGGAATTCAAATACAATCTATAGGGTCTATTCTGTGCATAAGTGTTTTAAAGTCATTAGCTCTTAATGTAGCATTGAAATTGAATTTTAGAGGTTTAGAAATCATTAACTTTTTCAAAGATGATATGGATGAAACTTAGGATTTGGATCCTGAATTCCTTCTTCAAAGGGATGTCAAGAGACTTCTTGTTCAAATTTTCACTATGATTTCAGCTCCCAATGTTTTAGCAAAATGAATCAGATGAAATAATATAGAATTTTGAATTTTCTATCAGAATATATGAAAATAATATAGTGAGACGTGTCTCTATAAAAGCAGTAAAAAGATTCAAAACACTAAATGGTAAACTAAAATCAATGTTTGATAACCAGCCCTTTGGACTTACAAAAAACATATCATGCAGAGATATAACCAGAAAGAAAAAGATAACATAGATTTATTAAAAGAGCTTTCATCTAGTAACAATTCACAAGTATATCAATTTAAACAGAAACTGTACATCCCTATGTATTTCAGATATCAACAAGAGACTATACTTAAATCTTTATTTAAGGCTTTTGTCATAGAAGTTAAAGAACAACACTGTCAAGCCAGAAAAAAATCATAACTCATGAAAATAATATATCAAGAATCCTAAAATATACAGGAAGTATATTTTTCTTCCTTCATTTGCTTATAATTTGTGGGACAAGGTTGTACATACATAGAGCAATTAGAAAACAAGTCAGTGTGTAATATACTGCTAACTACAGTGCAAATAGTATACACATTGCATCATGTTTAAAAAAGGGAATGACTACATGGTGACATGGTTTTGCTTTATTTTTCACACAAATAGTCCAATGCCAAGTAAAGCTGTGAAAACACAAGCTGGAAATTTCATCATATTCGCATGCCAAAATAATCTAAATCTTGTGTTTTTTTTTTTTTCCCTTAACATTTGGTGCAAATTCAAACATATATATATAAAAAAAAAAATTACACTAGGCCATATTATTTGCTTCTGTAAATTCTAGGACAAAAAATGATTTTTATTCATAATGAATTCATATTCTAGCATACTGAAATCTGTGCTACATATTTTTGAAAAACATTTTCAAACTTATCACAGAACACTAAAAGAGTCATTTTGTTTGTAGCTTGTCGACCAGGTTTCTACAAGGCTTCGGATGGTAATATGAAGTGCGCTAAGTGCCCACCTCACAGTTCTACTCACGAAGAAGGTTCAATGAACTGCAGGTGTGAGAATAATTACTTCCGAGCAGACAAAGACCCTCCATCCATGGCTTGTACCCGTGAGTAGTTTTGCTGCAACCCATGCCTCCATGTTTGGTTTGGTTTGGTTTGGTTTTTCTTCTGGTTACTGTGCTGTTTGTTTTTTTTTTGTTTTGAAAGCATTTGGCCCATTTCCTTCTGTTATCCATGTGCAAATTGAAAGCTTTTTCTGCTTCACTCTTCATGCTTGGCTCACCCCAAGTGCAACATTTATCACACAAAATGAATTATATTTTAAAGTACTTCCTGCAGTACAACCCCAAGAAAGAAAGAACGTTTTCTGTGTCTTGTTTTAGACCTTGCATTACATTTGACAGGACAGACGAGGTTATAGGCAGAGGATTTATGTTTTTACATTTCTATTCCCTCTTGCTCTATGTTGGTCATAGGTCACAGGGAAAAAGGACTAAGATTTATAAAACTAATACTAAAGTTTTCACAAGTATTCACAAGGGTATTAAACATAGTGGTAAATTCTTTTGTTGGACTTTCTGAATGTACCCTCACCCTGGAGTCAAAACTCCCCCATTCATAGCTTGGGGAGGATAGTACTCTTGAATCCATGTGTCTATAATCTCATGGATCCTCTAAGGATGAATTAAAAGTAGATAATAAAGACAGGATGGTTATTTACCTCTTTCAGCTCCATTGTAAATTATCTATTTCCCTTGTAGTAGAAAACAGAAGTGAGGGTCATTAATCTCTGTTGAACTACTTTTCAGGGCCTCCATCTGCACCAAGAAATGTTATCTCTAATATAAACGAGACCTCGGTTATCCTGGACTGGAGTTGGCCCCTGGACACAGGAGGCCGGAAAGATGTTACCTTCAACATCATATGTAAAAAATGTGGGTGGAATGTAAAACACTGTGAGCCCTGCAGCCCAAATGTCCGCTTCCTCCCTCGACAGTTTGGACTCACCAACACCACGGTGACAGTGACAGACCTCCTGGCACACACTAACTACACCTTTGAGATTGATGCCATTAATGGGGTGTCAGAGCTGAGCTCCCCACCAAGACAATTTGCTGCAGTCAGCATCACAACTAATCAGGCCGGTGAGTACATGCTGGAGGTGCCTTACTCCTACCAGTAATGGTTTGGGCAGAGAGAGTGGAAAAGAGGGTGGAAGAAAAAAAAATATTTTAAAGAGTCAGTGGATTTTGTTTTCTGTCACATTTAGACAGGATACTTGAAATAATTAAATTTAATTCAAATGAGAATAAACCATATTTGTTAGGTGATTTTTAAACAAGTTTAGACCCATTACTTCCCAATTTGGAACCCTTAAATATTTGGGTCTCTGAGACAGTAGTTACAGGGCTCTTTGGAACAGTTTTATATTTCAAAGAACTTAACAGGCATTGAAGCTTAGCTTTGAAAAAGTTGAGTAGGATACTTAAAACTATAAATATGTTTACCTTAGATAAAATTAGATTTTTGATGTAATTATTCAGTTATTTTATGCTCCTTAGAAGCTCTGCGTATTATGACTCTGATAGTTACAATCTCTGCTTAGTGAATAATAAGAAAATAAACCAATAGCATTTGATATATATAGATTGTGTTAAAAATTCAAAATATGAAATTTGGGGAGAAGCATAGTATTACAAAAGGAAGTCTTGGTAGAAAAAAATTGGAATTATTCATCTAAAAAATTTCCTGAGGTGAATTGTTAGGTGATTTCACCAGCCATATTTTCCGCTGACAATATTTCCTTAATTAAAAGAAAAATCTGCATTGGGAGGCAACAAGCAAAGGCCCTTCAACATGAAATGGAAAAATTAAACAAGCACACAAATATCTCATCTTTCTTTATCTTACATCCACAACTTTTCTTTTCTTTTTTTTTTTTAATGTCAGTAAAGCATGTTCTTTCAATCACCCTTTAAATCCTCTGTGTGAATTACTTACAGATTTTACTTATGGGGTTTTAATTGTGCGTCTCACAAACATAAAGATGGATTATAATTTACACACAAATGATGCTCGTTTGAGATATGCCAATCAC
The DNA here is from genome assembly GCF_041146395.1 of Eulemur rufifrons. Classification (NCBI taxonomy): domain Eukaryota; kingdom Metazoa; phylum Chordata; class Mammalia; order Primates; family Lemuridae; genus Eulemur; species Eulemur rufifrons. Next base: position 39,860,101 of record NC_090989.1, read on the forward strand.
TTTTCAATATTGATAACTGTGTTGAACGTGTAATAAAACAGCATTCTTTTGTAATCAACATAGCATGTACAAAGTTAAGCTGATAGATATTTGTTGTGCTTAGTTGTTACTACAAGACATCATAGTTAGGAATACATTCCAAGCAGTTCAATTCAGAGATATTATTGTATTATTTATATACAAGCAAACATTGGAGCCAAAAAGGGAAGAAAGAAAGAGGCAGGATGCCACTCTGAGAATGCCTTAACTAGAAATAGAGATTCTCCAGTGCTCTCCCAGGTGGGCTTACCTCTGAGCTGAAAGTCAGGATTGAGTGTAAACTCGGCTTCTGATCTGCATTTGGCTTAAATTATGGAAATCCGTCTGGTCCCTAGTGGGAATTACCCTTTGCTCTGAGGGTATCAGAATGTACACTGGATGCTATAGGCCAAAGGAAAGCAGGGACGACAAAATTCTACCATCAGCTGAAAGAAGTCTTCTAACAGCCAAATAACTAGCCAAAAACACTCTCCACATTGTTTCTCTCACTTGGCTTGCTCAGGAAGTTTAGTTCAACTTCCAGGACACACAGTAAGTGTCATCCGGGACAGCCAGTATGCACCAGTATGACTCTGCTGGTTGTTAATATTTTCAACTGTTTCTCTACTGGTTAAAAGTAGTTCTAACTATTTCTGCAGGTCAGTATAGAAATGTATCTATACTGATTAATTTCTCAAATACATTGAGTAGTAGCTCCTTAAGCTTAGTATCTCCGGTATACCTCCATCCCTCCATAATCCAGCATCCAAAGGGATAAATCCTGGCATGAGAGGGGTCTCCAGAGCATCCCTCCCTCTTGAGAGGTCCCTGTCCCTACTATCCCTGTTGATAGATATTTTGAATATAACCCTTGGCACAGTCCATCTGTGTTCAAATATGTGTCTTTCTGATTCAAAATTCCTTTTTGTTCCCATTTTGCTTCTGGTCACATGTATTGAAGAAAATCTTATACTTCTGAATTTCTCATGGTAATAAATAAACTTGTGGGAAAGACATGAATTTTAAATGATATGCACTGAATCATTACTTTAATCTTACTTACTGAATCTGTAATTTCTCCCACTCGAAGCTAGATCCCAGACCAACCAGCATATGCTTTTGCTCTGCTTCAGTTAATGAAGTAATGAAACTTTGTAGCTAATGATATTTAAAAATTTGTAACAGGTTTATTTAACTGTCTTCTGTGAAAAAAGAAATGAATACTGTAATGCTATTGCTATATATCTCACAATTATGGTTTCTCATAGTCAGTGAACACAGGAATTTTAAGAAATTATAATGATGTGGCAAATGGCTTTCCCAAGTCATATATTTCAAGCTGATTTACGATGTTGTTTAAAATAGGAGCATCAATCTGTGTTATAATTATCTCTTAAGTCAAACAGAAACGTATAAAAACAAGCAAGAGCTCTTTATTTCCTATCTTATCATTCCCCTCTGGCTTTCTGAGAATGCATTTATCAGGAAACTAATAGTTTCAAATATATACAGTGAATGAATCTAGGTAAAGTGGCAATGGAGAGCAGGCCAAGGCATTAAAAAATAAATGAGGTTGATGCTTTGGCCCTCCCAGTTACAAATCACAGCTTAGGATAGAGATTCAGCAGAATGACATGAGTTACTCTCCCTAGTCCCACTCCCATTTTTTAAGAAAAATCACAAATTTGTTTCCAATATGCACCACCAGGCATTTTGTATATTTATTTCAATGGATCCGCATCATTTTGTATGCCTGGGGAGACAGAGGTCTTTGTTTCATCTCCAAATCCCCAGGGTAAGATATATAAGCACGATTACAAGCAATGCTATTTCTACAGGGAGTGTTTCTTTGTTTTGCTTTATTTTTGTTCTTGTGAAGGTTAATGGACTGGTAGCCTTGAAAAATGAGCTCCCTAACACTGGAAGGATACGGCTGTGACAGATATGATGCTGTGGTGTTTAAATTTCTCCTAGTCTCTCTGTCTTTGACATGGATATAAAGGGGAAATGTGAATGTGTCCTTTTTAATTTACTTGGTGAGATTGAATTTGTTGATTCTTCTCTTGATTACATTGTAAAAGTCTTGCGATGACCACATGATAAGGCACCTTCTAAATTGCAGAGGATTATGTTGTGAATTTGGGTATTAGTTCTTAGCTCTCAATACTTTCACAAAGTATGTCAGTGAGATAAAAAGCATGGTCTCCATCTAAAGATTGTATCTGTGAGTCCATCAGTCAAACATGTAGAGAAAGAACTGCAGATTACAAAACAAAAATCTTCGAAGTTATAACTTGGTTTAAATTGCTACTTTTTGTTTTCTTCCTTAGAATGAGTAGATTTATCTTTTAGTTCTGGATTGAAACACTCATTCCACTAGTGGAATATCTGTCTCTGTTTATTCTCAACTGCCATTATAGCAACTGCTTTTTTCACTATCCTGTGGCATATGATGATCTCAGACTAGAATAAAGGGCACTAACAGAGAATTTATGGGGTCTTGGAGTTTTGAGGTCCACCTCTGCCCCCATTTCACTGCTGAATCAACTGAGATCCAAGGAGCTTTTTCAACATTTCATCAAGAGATCAAACTTCTGAGTGGATTGACTGTTTTCCCTCCTTTTTCAGTTTACTCTATTGGAATTTCTGCATGCATGTGTGCAATTTCCATCATAAAATTTGATTTATCCACATGTATGAAAATGTTACCGAATAGTACAATAGTACACATTATGCCCATATACCTTCACCCAGATTTCTCCAAAATTAACATTTTAGAGCACAGACTGTATCATTCTATCCCTCCTCTCTCTCTCTCTGTAGATATTATTTATTTCTGAACCACTTGCAGTTATCATGCCCCTTTACTCTTAAACACTTCAGTGAGAATTTCCTGAAAACAATAACACTCTTGCATAACCTCAATACATTTGTAAAAATCAGGGCATTAACGTTGTTCTGTAGTATGATCTCATCTGCAGATATTAGTCAACCTTTATCAATTGTTCCACTAATATCCATGTGGCCAAACAAATTGATATTCTGCTTACCCTAACTTTCTATTTATAATAAAATTCCTATCCATTTTAATGAATAAATAAATTATTTTCTGCAAACTCAAGACAGATACAAAAATATGAGGGAAAAGTGGACCAACATTCATTGATAAGACTTTCTAGGTACTTGATACTACTCTAGGAATTTCACAGCTACTATTCCATTCAAAAGTAATCAGCAAATGATGCTATAATTTAAAACAGAGAACAAACTTACTTTTATTTATATTTTCTATAGAAGTTCCATTAATTTATACAAAGAAGGATAGCATCTCAGAAACTATTTGATGTAATGAAAATATTTCTGTCCTCAGCTTTAGATAGAATGGCCTCTATCATCTATTTAATTCGATAATCAGAAACAATCCTTTCTTTTCATCTTAGACAAGCTCTTTATTTTCTTCTGGTTAAAAATTGTCATCCATCATATGAAGGTATAGAAATCCAATCAATTTGTAATTTTCTTTTTTAATTTACTTTTTGTTATTCTGGGACTGTAATCCATAACTTTGTTACTAGTATAATTTTAATCATTCAATACAATGTACTCACTTGTACTCACTTCCTATAAAAGTGCCTATGTACTCACTTCCTATAAAAGACTTTTAGAACCTTTCTAACCCATGGTTTCGTGGCCTGCTATTTCACAGAACAAAATAACAGCATCCATTAGGAGAAAAAGAAGTAGATATGTTTAATAAATCTTAAACAATATATACTTTTTAAATGGACCCTAAAATATCAGAGCCCTTTGGCTATATAGCATCCACTTTAGTTATTTTTCATTTGATGCAGCACATATTTCTAAATTTTTTATTTTTAATTCTGAAATATATTTCCTCTAGCCACCTTGTTGTTCTCTTAGGACTTAGAAATAGCATATGGCTTCTTCCTTCTCACCGAATGCCGCTGCCATGGTGTTCAGGCTCTTCGTGGAGGTTGGCCAAATGGCCTACATCTCCTTTGGGCCTCATGCCAGAAAGCTGGTGGCGATTGTAGATGTTATTGATCAGAACAGGGCTTTGGTTGATGGACCTTGCACTCAGGTAAGAAGACAAGCCATGCCTTTCAAATGCATGCAGCTCACTGACTTCATCCTCAAGTTCCCACACAGTGCCCGCCAGAAGTATGTCCGACAAGCCTGGCAGAAGGCAGACATAAATACAAAATGGGCAGCCACAAGATGGGCCAAGAAGATTGAAGGCAGAGAAAGGAAAGCTAAGATGACGGACTTTGATCATTTTAAAGTAATGAAGGCAAAGAAAATGAGGAACAGAATAATCAAGAATGAAGTTAAGAAGCTTCAAAAGGCAGCTCTCCTAAAAGCTTCTCCCCAAAAAGCACCTGCTAAGGGTGCTGCTGCTAAAGTTCCAGCAAAGAAGATGACCACTGCAGGCAAGAAGGCGCCAGCCCAGAAGATTCCTGCCCAGAAAGCCACAGGCCAGAAGGCAGCACCTCCTCCAAAAGCTCAGAAGGGTCTAAAAGCTCCAGCCCAGAAAGCACCTGCTCCAAAGGCATCTGGCAAGAAAGCATAAAGAGGCTATTATAAAAGTAATAAAGGTTCTTTTTGACAAAAAAAAAAGAAAAGAAAGAAATAGCATATGAAAGGGTAACACCTCATGTCAAAGGCAACCAGTCATGCTTTAGCATTTCTGAAGAAGCAAATGTTTCAAAATAAAGGTAGAAAAGAGGCTTAATTGGGTCTGCTATTAAATTATGGCCACATATTGGTGTGATCCCTATAGAAATGCATGTTACCATGTAATTATACTCCCTGGAAGTAAATTAGATGCCAGAAGAATCTACATGAATTTTTTCAGAACATGAAGGAAGGTGGTTTTAGCATCAGTGTAGTGAATCAGAAAGTTAAAATATAATAAAAATCACCTACCAAAATAGTGAAGATCATATGACTTCGATAATGCACTATGATGCATTTTCCTTCTGCTTATTTCATTGTATGATTAATGAACCCCAAGAATCGAAGTCTCAACCTTTTATTTCTCTCAAAAAATAAGTAAGGTCTGAATCCAGCCCAGAGATTACAAGTGAATATGTACATTATAATTTTCATGGTGTATTTTACTTGTGTGGTAATTTAGCCTCTTCCTTTCCATTTTGAAGTCAAGGCAGATACCTGTGCATCTGGGAATATCACTCTGCTATGATGTGTCATAGTGTGTCCGAAGGCTTCCGCATCATTTAACACATTAATGATGCCTTTCAGCCATCACACCGTGGTACGAAGGCATATTATGTATCTGCAGAATGAGCAATAAGCTGAACAAAAGCAAAACCATATATTGTCCTGACAGTTATTCAAAACCTTTACATGAGCTTAAAGATACAACAATACAAAACATGAGCGAACGAAGACAGTTGGGAGCTTCCTAGATCTAAACTGAATTCTTGTCCAGTCTTTGTTTCTGATCCTTCATACAATTCATTAATGGAGCAGACATGTGCCTAGAAGGGTATGATTAAGCTTTTCATTCTGGCTTCTCCTAAAGGATGCTCACAAGACAAAGAACATCAATTACCAGCTAGAGGAGGAAATATGCAGTTAACCAAAGCATGTAGAAATTAAGAAAGAAATAGCCTTTGAGGCTAACTTGTCCTATCTTAAACCTCATTCTTCTAAGAGCAAAAGATAATTCACAGAAATCTTTCTTTCCCCTTTTTCCCCAAGGATAACATTTTTACTATTGAAACACAGAAAAATAATACTTTATATTTTAAATATTTTCTACCCTTGTAGGATAACTTAAATACAGCCCTTAGGAAATGATTGCATTATGTGTAAATAAGTGAGAAGTTTAATAAATTCAAATACTTACAAAGGAAAGATGCTCTGTCCTCAAAAGCAAGTATCTTGCCAGCACTGGCCATATCTTTTCATAATAAACTCTTAGTTATATTTCAGTAATTCCACAAGTATTATCTCAGTGTTAATAATCATTCTGACTTTATCAATATAGTACCATTGTCCAAATTAAACAACAAAAAAAGCATCCCTTCCTCAACAAAATGTCAGAAAACAATTGCAGTAAGTATCCAAATTACCAGGACTATGAAGGGTGTCACCCCTACATGCACATCAAGCCCTGAAATTCACATCAAGCAAAAGAATGCCAAGGCCAAAAAGATGGGAAGTTCACATGTTCCACCCTTTTTATCATTATTAATTACTGACGTAACTCCTCTGATATGATTAGCATGAATGTCCTTTACATAATCATCTTGCTTCATTCTTACAGTAATTTTTTATGGCTATAAGTGAATATATGTCTTGTTCATGACTGCACAACTCCAAAGCTCCTGCTGTTTACAGTTATGATCTTCTATTTCCTATGGCTCACAAAGAAGAGACTGTGCACAATATATATGTAAGACTAAAAAAAGAAATATATAAAGATAGTTATTATAGTAAAATCTTGACTGCCTGGCACACAGAGGATGTGTTTTTTTTTTTCTTTAAAATCAAAATGTTATGTAATTTGAGCAATGCTGATAAGAACTCAAGCCTGAATTGCTTTATTGGGATATTGCTTATCTAAATCTTTGTTGGCAAAACCAAACAACAAAACCCCCACACTTCTAAAGTAGCTTTAAAAGATTTCATTTACTATTAATCAATGTTAATTTAAAAGCATTTATCTTGACAATTTATTCATCTTATATAACCTCTTACTGCTTTCCTTATCATTTCAATAGGGAAAAATTAATTATATTAAACCAACAGAAAATAAATCTATTTCTGATCACAATTTTCTTTAAGAACTAGCTTAAGGGAAAGACAGTGTGACTAACTAGGAAGAGTTCTGGAAGGTGTGTGGAAAGAGGTAAATACTCGTCCATGTTCCCACTCTTATTGGGCCTCAGAATAGGTCACTTATCATATCTATGTTTTATCTTTTTATGACATTAAACACTTAGATTAGGTCATCTCTAAGTTTCTTTCTAGTTTATTCTAGGGAACTAAGTCCAAATTGTATAATATACTTATAGAAAAATATTAATAATCTACTGCTTATTTATAATTGAAACAAATACCATTGGAGGGGGGAAGTATTTGAGAGCAAAGTGGAATAGGGCAGTAGCAAAAGTCTAATTGTAAATTCAGGAGCTGACACTTAATAATGAGGTGACTACTTTTTGCATTTTAAAATTTGGTTTGTTTATGCATCCATTTCTAATTTTGTTTAAAAGTTAATTTAAGGCAGCTATTGGACTAAACTTACTGGCATCTTTGCATCCTTTGAGAATGGGATACAATAATAATTTCTACCCATGGATTGTTGTGAAGATTAAGTAAAATGACAGAGAACATTTGTGAATGAGAAAGCGCTTAATAAGTTTTATGCCCTGTCTCTGGTATAATCAAGCTTATCTTGTTGTGTCTGGGTGAAAATAGATACTCCTTTTTCAGTTAAAAAGATGAATAAATATTAAATGTGTAAAGTCAAACTCTAAAACGCATTACTTTGGCATGATTAGCTTAGGCTCCGAATCTTTTCAAAATTGTAAGTCATATGTGTGACGTGATAATCATCAATAGGCCATTCTTCCTTTGTTCATTACACACACATATAAGTTGACTTTGTGCCAGCACTGAGGTGCCCTTGAGAGAGTCTCATGGAAACCACTGTTAAAAAGTTGGGTATATTAGTCTATGCCTCTGAGACTTGGGCTAAGACAAGACCCAAAGGGAAACATAAAATAAAGAAACTGGTAAGACTAATGAAGGGACAATCAAACAAAGATACCTACAAAGATTAAAGAAAAGAAATGGAAATAAATGTAGGAAGAAACCAAATAACAACAACAAAAAAAAAACAGTTCTAATAATCATTCTGGATGAAGAATTCAAATAATAAACTTTTGTCAAGGACCATGTTGTGACTGGAGACAAAGATTTTGCAATTACTTAGGAAATCCTTACATTTTACTTTTAATCACAAGAATATTAGTTGGCTTTTTTTAAAGTTTATTTTAGTAAGTTTACTATAGTTTCAACAAGGGAGAATTTTAAATCCCCCCCCAAATAATTATGCATACCACAGATATTTTAAAGAAACATGTTGCCTCTCATATACATTGTTTGATTCATCATATTATTTAAATATATTTTGTGGGCAAAGTTTGTCTATCTTTGTCCATCTGTAGAGGCTAATTATGTGTATATCCTCTAAAAATCAGTACATGTTGCCATTATTTATGCCAAGGAACAACATTCTCTATTTCTATTTCATTGAGTAAAGCTTATTTTATTTTATTTTTATTAAAATGATTTCAAAAGGTTTTTCGTAGTTGACATATGATATATATATTGTCTACTGTTCCTTTAACTCCCAGTAAAAAAGCTAGGTTTAGAATATAGCATACTTCTTTCTTGATTTGAATTGATACAGTAGAAGAATTTGGTTTAATTCGACATTTTTATTTCTGAAAAGTTTAAAAAATGGATTTCATCAATCTTAAGATATGCTTTCATTCTAAGCTGTTTTGGTAAATTCTTATTATTGTGATAATAAGGTACCTGTGATAGATTTCCTTATTAAAATCCTAATATGAAACAGCTAGACAAAAAGGTTTTAGAACTTACTATTTATGTGTACATGTATGTATATATTTTTACGTTCATGTGTATCAATTAAGAATATAAAGTTCCAGAAGAATTAAGTTGAAAAGTATTTGAAATCTAACAGATCTAAGAGAAGAACGTCATTCTTTTTTACTGAAATATTTGAACTTGAATAGTTTTGCTGTTAACTATCCCATCTATTAAATAAGGATTATGTCTATATTAGGATGTTGCGAATATAGGAATAAATGAATACATAAGTACCATTTATGGTGCTCTTTCTTAAGTGCTCAGCACTGGGTAATTCTTATTTTTTAATGAACATTTGAAACATTTAGTGATAAATGTACTCTCAAAGATCAAAAAACTCTTAGGTAACTCCTGGTTTTCTTTGGCAAGAAATAAAGCACTTGATTATTATTTTTTTCCTGTTCCCGAAGCATTGCATAAGCACTTAGTATGAGCAGGTTACTACGCTGGATGCACTGTGTATAAAATGATGATTAAGATGTCATTACTATCTCCAAGAAGCTCTCAATCTAGAAGATCTTAAAGGTTTTAAAAACCCAGCATGAAATTGATTGGTTTGGCCAAGAAAATGCAGGCAAGGCCAGCTGCCAAGAGACTTCAACAAGTACCAGCAGCTAAATGAAGCCACCCAATGAAACAGACTAATCTTGAATTCACAGATAATATCAAATTATGTATAATAGTTTTATTCTTTTTTAATTAACAAAGGAGGGAAAAAATAAACTACCTGTTACACATGATGCTAAACACACACATTGACATGCACTCCCCCAAAGATCTTCACTAAGGGGAAGAAGGAAAAGAAATGAAATACTTTAAGTTATGTACAAACTAGATGATATTGACACTGCAGTTTAACTGTATCTCAACTGAATATATCTGGTTTGTAAAAAGCACTTAGTCAAAATATGCTAACTTAAAATTATGGGACCAGTACAAATATTTAGAGCTGTCTAGTGAAACCCTCCACATTAGTTTTAATTATTTATCTCTCTGTCCATTCATCTACCTATTAACTGGTCATGCTTTTTGTTATTAGTCTGGGATGAAATATTCTATTTAGTTAAGTGTACAAGTTTATAAATAGTTATCACATGAAGTATATGAAACTACAGTGCACTAAAATATAATTAATAGTAATTATCATGAAAGTAATTCTTCAGTTGAGATAAAGAAAATGTCAAAATTTTAGAAATGTTCAGAATAATCATGGTATCATGAATTATAATTGTTCTGAAGATATATAGCCATAATTTCACACTGATAACATAATAGTAAATCAGGTTTTACTACTCTGCAAATATGTTAGGATATCCATGTTTAAAAATATCATAAATATTGCCTATTTGAAAAAGTTAAAAGATATTACTCATTCTCTATATTAAAAGTAAAACATTGAAATGAGTTTCAAAAAGAGAAACTTATCAGGGAAATTAGATATAAAGGAGTAATTCACCATTTTTTAACTAGATGAATCTACATGCACACTTGTTGGGAAGTAAGAGTTTAGCTATCTCCTTGGACAATACTTAAGTCAATTCTAAAATTTATACGCATTTCACATGTAATACTGGTATTTATACAACTATTTGCTGTAATTTTGAGAATATTATACGTGATTTTTTTAATTGTTATATATTTTAGCTAATAAACATTTCTCTACTGTCAGTAGCCATTTCTGATTTAAATGAACCACTGGGCATTAGGTGTTGTGTATACATCTATTTGTGTGCATCTTTGGATTGTTGTAGCCTAAAGGAACTATTGACTGGGCACAAAATCGAAATATTTGTTGTTTAAATCAACAACCAATTGTGGAGTACCAGATATTTGCAAATCCTGTACTAGGCATCTTATAGTTATCATTTAAGCCTTAAACCAACTCTGTAATATAGGCATTAACCCTTTTTTATAAAGGAAGAAACTCTTTTCAAGAGGTTAGTTAACTAGCCCCATTTATCTAACTTAAGTGTCTGAAAATAATTTGAATACAGAATCTTTCCAGTACACCAGTATGTTCCAATTTTCAGTAAACAACTTGCTACTTTTAGGAATTTTGCTTTACCCATATACTACCAGGACTCTTATAACTTAATATTGTACTTAAATCAAGCCTCAGGGGTTTTTTTTTGCTTTGAAATGTATTTGAAAAAAGTTTACTCCCATAAATATAAAACTATCACTCACCAAAAATTTATGACTAATTAGATAAGATATATTTGCCCCTGTAACACCTAAGATTCTTTCACTAACCTCCAAGGGGAAACATGGAGCACTGAATACTAAACTGCTTCCTACCAATAGTACTAATATGGGATCAGTAATGCACAGGCCACCCCATTTCTGGTAATGACAACTCCACTCTTCCCGTTATCCAGATCAAAGCTGTTGGAGTCATTTAGCTCCTCTCTTTCTTTCAAACCAAATGCCTAATCCATCAGTATATTCTGTAAAACATGCCTTCAAAATATGAGAGAATCAGAACACTTCTTGCCAGATCCAATGTTACCACCCTAGCAGCACCTTGCCTAGATTACTGAAAACACCTCCGAACTGCATTCTTTCGTTTCACCTTTGCGTTCTCTACAAAATAAGCTGCACACAACTATACTCATGTTTATTATTATTAATTATTTCATTATATAGATTAGTGGAGTTTGTGATTTTTTTTCTAATATATTTTATAACTGGTAGAATTTCCCAGTAATTTCAAATATTTGAGTCACTTTCATGTATTCTTTCAAAGGTGACTGGCATTATTTTTCATTTGACCAAAGAAAACTAAAAGAAACAACCTCTCATATGACAAGATACATTTAGATTAAAAAATGGCTCAGGCAGAAATTGCTGCTAATAAATGTGTGCTCTTAAATACTAACTCACAAGGATGGCAACTTACTAAGTCAATGGCTCAGGCACTTAGCATTTGTTTCCTCAGTTAACATCTTGCATATAAAATATTTACGTTCAGAATCTTACCTAGGAGTGCAGTATGGCTTTGAACTCAAAAGATTACACTAAAAAAATTAGAAAAAAAAATGCTATTGGGGTTGCCCAAGACACAGCCCAGGCTTTCTTGTTTCCTTTGCCCTTCTCTGCAGATACAGACCTATGAATTCCTAATCTATGTCTTTTGTTAAGATCCATTTTTTAAAGGGTGTCATGTGTAGCCTAAGATATAGCTGGAAATTTGATATGAGTGGTGCTCTGTGACAGAACCACAGATGTTCAGTACATGATATATTTATTTTTTACCCCAGTGGCCCTTATAAAAAGGGCTAGAAGATCAGCTTATAACAAGTCAACTAATGACATGATATAAAGAGGCCCCTGGTTCAGTGGCTGTTATTACAGCTGTGTCCCATTACGTGTTAGATACCTAGAACATGCTTGTATTCCGAATGGCATTTATCTTTTGAATTTCAAACATTCCTACCATAAATAAGGATTTTATGCTTTTCAAAAATGTTTCACAGTTTAGTCTAGGGAATACTGAAAGGTTGCTTTTACTTAATGAAATTTACCCTTTAAGGATTCCTGGAGCTAAGATGAGCCTTTTCTGAGCACTCACCTCCACAGACCTGTGTCACTCTCCTCTATGCCGATTCTCTGCTATTCCCTTAGTCTGGAGAGGTGATAATAACATGAGTTTCACAAAACCAGCAGTGTGGAGATCATATGAGAGTTGGCCTTTGATCGCAGTTTAATAATTCCCTCTTTGTTACTTCTTCCTAATAAGAGGTATCTGAATCTAACATAGAATAACTACACTCATACTGTGGAAGAAGCAAGATTTTTAAATGCATTTGGTTCACAAAATACACACTATATCTTCAAAATACTTTAAGTGAAAGTATGAAAAGGTGACAACCTCCTCCAAGGTCCTGATTATAATATGAAGGAGTTAAAGATTCATGTTTTTAAAGCATAATAGTACAAAACCTTTAGAACAGCTATATGAGATAAGATGACCTCACTCCGGAAATAACGACCACAATTACTCCTTTCAAAAATAAGTGTGATGGTCAATCTCATCTTTTCCAAGAGCTACTAGCTGCTATTAATCAAGTGTATGTTCATTTCTTTTTGAGATGAACATGTCTCCTACCCTGAGGAATGAACCACCAAAAGAAGGAAATTCATTACATGTGACCTTGATTTAGGGAGAAACTCCCTCATTTTCCTTCTGTTCTTCAGATAACTGTTGAGATGGTGGGAGATTAGCCTGGGTAGTTATTGCTGCAGTAACAACTGCTGCCCAGGAGTGAGTTTTGCTCCATCTCCATGTAAAGAAAGCAGCTGTCTTCCTGTTGCAGTTGGTGCTAGGCAGCTGCTTTTATTTTCTATATTTCTTTATGTAGCTTCTCATTCTAACTACAGTCACCTGCACACAGTCTACAGTTTTTGTGTGTGTGTGTGTCACAAAGGCTACAACCAGAAGGCTTCATATGACCACTATAATGAACAATGCAGAAAGTAAAGTAGAAAGACATGTTCCTGGAACATTGTGCAACGAGTGTGAGTGTGTGTGTGTGCATGTGGGATTGGAGTGTTGGAGGTGGGATAAGGGAGGAGGTGCTTAACATATGCGATTGAGTGTTTGTGAAAAGCACCAGATTGACAGATGGCAGGATGTATACAACATGGGAGGAGTGTCAGGGAAGAATCCAGTCATCAGCTCTTGTCCTGCACAGCACAATGAGAACCAAAGCTATGCCCAATGAATGAAGTTTTACACGTGTCTACAGTTAAAACAAAATGTTCTCATTAACCAGGGTTATATATATTAACTCAAACTAAGATTTTTGTCTGGTTTATATTTCAATCTCTACTTTCCTCCTAGAGTTTTGTTAAAGAGGACTTATGCAAGCCCAAACTGTTATGAGACTGGAAAGGTGGTTGGTTGTGGCACCAAAGAAAATAGCTCTATCAATTTTATCCTATATAAAGCCATGTATCTATCTACTTTTTCTTCAGACATAGTTTTTGGTTTCATGAGTGGTTTTGCAAGGCAAAACTATGCATTAACTGTCACTGAGTTATTCTTTTCTCCTGCATTTTCATCATTCTTTGCTGCTTTTAAAAAATTTCCTTAAAATTCATTTCGTAAAGTAACTCCACTTCCTAACAATAAAATATCGTATTTGTTCAATTTAATTCCAAAAATGTATATTGAATACTGTTATATGACCAATACTGTGCTATGTATTGCAGGGGGATAACATGATAATTAATAAGTACTTGTTGCTCTAAAGGAATTTATGATTACTTCAATATTTAATCAACTAAATATAGCTTGTGCAAAGAAAATACATCAGAATACAGGAAAAGAATGATTATTTCCAGTCTGGATATAGAGGAAGATCTAATTGGATAGGTACGGTTTGAGGTGATAAGGATTTAATAGGGGCAAAAGGGAGCCAGAATATTAAAGCCTGGGAAAGGAGCAGAGAGTTTAGGAAAGTAACTGTCCTCCTTTCAGGCACAGCCCTCCAGCTGAAGTCCCAGGAGACAGGAGGGTTGAGTGTCCAAAGCTGACTGGAAAGGTGGTTTGAGGTCTGCACTACTTGGGGAGGATTCTGTTTCACTGTGGTGGACACACACTCACATACTATTTCCCACTATACTTTGTTAAAGATACAGAACTTAATGGAAATAAATGGTCTATGAGCACGAGAGCAGACGCGACATATCTTGGCTCAGTTTCCCCGCCCCTGGCTTTTGGTTTTCTACAGAGCAACACCTAACTAACTGTATATGCAGCAAGGACCCTTCCAGACAGGGAAACATAGACTCATCTTGCTGTACCATTGCTCTTTCGTACTCAGTTCTGTGTCATGCATTCTGGAAAAAACTGCACCAAAAATTTGTGTTCTTAAATTTAAGGGGATATTTACACATATTGAGTTCCTTTTGGTTCTTGAACCAGCTTGGTACCAACAATCCCAACAGGCAGGAATAAAGGAAAACAGAGTCAGTATCCTGGTGTCCTTCAAAAGTGTCTCTACCTCCTACTTTCCCTTGACACAGAAAGCCCATCTCCCCAAAGTGATGAAAGTCCATCGCCCTGGAGAGCCTGTCATGCAATTTCTTTACCTGATCAGGCATGTATGGATATTTTTCCTTCATTTTATAGGTAGTGGCACTTGTGTATGTTATAGATGGCTGAGGACAAGATGGTTTGGTAGAAAGATATGTTGATTTTTGTGTAAATGAGTGACATTATCTGGCCTATGACTTAGAAAAATAAATAAAGCCGCAAGGAAATAAACTATTTGACAAACTAATAATAACCCAAATGAGAGATCGTAAAGGTCTGATCTGAACCTGGAGAAAAAGGAGAACTGTACTTCAAGAGATTAAAATGAGACTGTGAACATTGACCAGATGTGAATTAAAGAGCAGGGAGGAGTCGCAGCTTATTCCAGCATGAAAATAATTTAAACAAGTGTGGAATAAAGGATGATAAAGCAATTGATCAAGATCAAGTGCAAGAACACAATGTAGAGCATTTTAGAATTGATGAAAATGAGTTAAAATACCAAATAAGGTTGTTGATGAAGATAGTTGTACAAAATAAGCAATTGACAAACTAAGGTCTGATTCCTGGGAACAATCTTAAATATGAGTTGTTTATTTAAGAATCATGAGGGTTGAAGAGAAAAGAAGTGGATATAGAGCAGGGAATTTAGTAAAAAGTAGCATCAAAGAAAAGACCTTGGGAACAGCAACAGATAGATGCTAAGCATAGGAGAAGGAGCCAGCTGTGAAATTACAGCTCGGACTGTAACTGGGAAACAGTCATATACAAAAGTCGTTCATAAAATCTTCTTCTCTTTTTGTCCTCTCACTTAGCCCTCCTCAAGTAACATAAGCTTTATGAGGGCAGTGAATTTTTGTCCACTCTGTTCATTGATGGATTCTTGATGTATTTCCTCAGTGGTTAAAATGTAGTGGGTATTAAATAAATGTCTATTAAATGGACATACTAGTCAATTACAATGCCCTGTGGATTCCACCAGCACAAACTCTCTTCTGTAATATTCTTTCTGTCTTCACTTGACATTACTAACTTCAGGTTCCTATCATCTCTCATCTGGATTATTACAATAACTGCTAGTCTGGAGCGGCTCTTTCACCTCATCTGTTTTACAAAGTACCTTAAATCCAGGTGCGTTACTATGATTTGCAAAGCTCTCCATGACCTGCTCTAGGCCTACCTGCCATTTAATACCTTTCCACTTTATGCTCCATGAATGCAATTCCTTGTAATCCTGCATAAACTCTCTATAGTGTCGTGCCGTTTTAACTCTACGTAATCTATAACCACTTACAGGAAATTCTACTATTTCCCTTATTCACCTGGTTCATTTCTCATCTCTCAAAAATCAGTTCATGAGTTACTTTCTGCAGGAAGTTTCCCATTTCTTGACCAGAGTAAGCAAACTTCCCTTGCACTCCCATAGGAGTTGGTTTCTAGCTCTGTCACTGCTCGTACCAGACTCCTCAAAAGCAGGGAATTTATCCATGTCTGCTGAACATTGATAAAATCATTGCTGGGTTGATCTTATTGACGTAGGGTTTCGATCTCACTTAACTGTTCTGAATAATGGCTTTCCACAACCCACAGGAAAAACAGTCAAACTTCTTAGTCTCAAAATGATAGCCCTTCCCACTTGGCTTCACACAAATCTCTAACCTTAATCTCCTTTACTCCATGTTAGAAAGATGAATTTAACCCGTTCCTATTCTCTAGGAAATTGTGCAAATTTGATAACCTTCACCTAAAATACCTTATTCTGTCTGTATATATTTAAATGTCTTCCATTCTGAAAGACCCAGAGTAAATGCCAGCACCTCTATTAATTTTTCTGTAATTCTTCTCAGCTGAAAATAATTGTGCTTTCATCTGAACTCCCAGAACACTACATAATCTGTTATCTGTATCTCTCTTACAGTGTTTCTCTATCCTGATTTGTATTATAATGGTATTTTATATGCATTTAATCTTCCCTATTGTACTTTAGGTTCCTTGAGGGCATGAACCAGGCATGGCCCACATTTGTCTCATTCTCAGTAGCAGGCTTGGGCCTTATCCAGACAGGCACTTTTAAATACTTTTTATGTGCAAGACATAGAAGAAGAGAGAGTTGAACAGGGGATTTCAGTACTAGAGGTTTCATAGAATTAAGTAGAACACTAAAGGTACTGCTGTTAGTAGTTGTGGAGTTATGGTATTTTTTAATAGACAACTTAGAGGAAAATTTGGGGACAGAATTTAGATAATACGTGTCAGAGTACATAACATGTGACAGGCCTTGTGTTAATTGTGTTTTGTATATCATGTAATACAATCTTCATTAAGAAAGAAAGACAAAGCAAAACTATAAGGTAGTGTATTAGGGCTATCCAGAGGAACAGAACCAATAAGTTATATAGAGATATATAAGAGGAGATTTATTATGGGTATTGCTTCACAAATATGAAGGCCAAGAAGTCCCACAATCTGCTATCTGCCATCTAGAGAACAGGAGAGACAGTGATGATGTAACTCAGACTGAGGCCTAAGGACTAAGAACCAGGGGAGCAATGGCATAACTCCCAGTCTGAAGTACAAGTCTGAGGGATCTGATGATATAAGTTTGCAAGTCCACAGATTTGGAACCAGGATTTCTGAGGGCCGGAGAAAATATTCGTCCCAGCTCATGAAGAGAGAAAAAATTCACTGTTCCTCTGCCTTTTGTTCTATTCTGTCCCGCAAGGGATTGGATTATGCCCGTACCCATGAGTAAGGGTGATCTTCTTTACTCAGTGCATCAGTTCAAATGTTAAATCTCTTCCAGAAGCACCCTCACAAACACACCCAGAAATAATGCTTTACCAACTCTCTGGGCATTCCTTAACCCAGTCAAGTAGACACATAAAATTAGCCATCACAGGTAGAAACCATTATTTTCCCAGTTTTCCAGTGTGGGAAACTGAGGCAAGGATATACATTAAGATGCCTAATTTCACATAGGGGTTGCTGAATGACTTAAACTTGAACTTGAGTTAGCTGACAGCCATGCCCACATTCTTAGCCCTCATTGTCTTCTCAGTAGAAGCATGTCATTCAAAGGAAGAGGAATATGGGTTAGCAACTTAATGGAAAGTTAGGCAGAGTTTTTGTGGATGCAAGGAATGGTAAGAAGGAATGAGATCAACAACAGAATGGAAATGAATAGGGAAGCCTCTTTCTTTCAACACTTAGAAGAAAGGAGAAAAATAAGATAGAACCTTAGAAGTTCCTTTGCCTGAAAGAGGTTGTGAACTGAATTGAGTGAAGTATTGAGAAGTTTCTAAGCCATGGATTAAAAATCAGATGTGGCCTCTCAAACTAGTACTGCAGTTTTTCATCTTCTTTGCACACCTATACAAAACATCTGCAACTTGATAATGGGCATACAGTAAAAAAAAGAAAAAATCAAAGAACTATCAAGGAATTAAGGAAGTCAATATTGAAATTGTATTATATTGCTCTTAAGCTGTATGAAAATAAATAATTCAAGGTAGTCAGGTTCTCTGGAAAATCAAGTTTGTACAGTTGTTATGGGTCTCTTTTGCAATATCCTTCATGGTATCATGTTAGTTGTTCACATATTTGGCTTTTTTCCCTATTCTAATGATTTTTTTTGGTTCAGCTTATTTTTGGTTAATGATTTTGAGATATTGTGATTTTTACCAATGACCACAGTTGCCATAAAATTCTACTTAAGCACATTTAAAAAAAAATCTTTTATCTGTGTTCATGTCTTTAAGTTTCCCTAGAGGAATGGCCTCTTTATTCATTTAATAAACATGCCTTTAACTATTTTTGACTTTCTTGTACTTATTGTACAGGACTCTTTTTATTCTGGATGTCCTTCTACCAGGTAAAATGAGAAAGAGAACATAAGATAAGATGAAGTATGGCTGGTATCTGAGTATTCTGTATCAAGGAGATGTGTAAAGTTTCCCGACATTCTGCCTGCCAGCCAGTGTCTTCTCTGGTTCAATAATCCATAGCTGTATGGTCTGGCACATTCAGAATTTTTAGAGAAAGTCTGTTAATGGGAGAAGTTGTTCCAGTTTATATTCATCTACTTAGTTTATTGTATATAAATGAATGAATGGAATTGACAAGTAGCAAAGTTTTAAGATTGAGTAATTTCTTACTTGGAAATCATTCATATCTTACTCAATGCTGTTCATCTATGTTGAAGAGAAATAGTTTCTGAATGACTCAACATTTGAAGAGTTACTAGAGTATGTCGGGGAGGAGTGCTTTACTGTTAAACCAATTGTTTTCTATAGGGCAATTCTGTATGATTCACTTCTAGCCTAGGGAGTTATCTAAAATCTTTCTTCAATTCTGGCCGGGTGCGGTGGCTCACGCCTGTAATCCTAGCCCTCTGGGAGGCTCAGGCGGGTGGATTGCTCTAGGTCAGGAGTTCGAGACCAGCCTGAGCAAGAGCGAGACCCCATCTCTACTAAAAAAAATGGCAAGAAATTATCTGGCCAACTAAAATATATATAGAAAAAATTAGCCAGGCATGGTGGTGCATGCCTGTAGTCCCAGCTACTCGGGAGGCTGAGGCAGTAGGATCGCTTAAGCCCAGGAGTTTGAGGTTGCTGTGAGCTAGGCTGATGGCACGGCACTCACTCTAGCCAGGGCAACAAAGCAAGACTCTGTCTCAAAAAACAAACAAACAAACAAAATAAAATCTTTCTTCAATTCTTCAAAATTTTAAATTGTTGTATCAGAGAGAAGCAGGAAAAAAAGTCACTGCAAGTTTTTCATAATTAATAATCAATCTGGTCTGAAAGATTCAAATAAAATTGCTATTGACATTTTCCCACCCCTCCCCTGGAATCTATAGATTTTTTTCATCTGATGATTTAGGAACCAGTCAGCCACAGTGGACTTTGCAGACAAGAAGGCAGGTTGTATAAAAGAAGAGATCATGAGATAATTCACAGCTTCATTAGACATGACCTAGAATCGAAGAGGCCTCAGATATAAATTTGGGGCTTAATGGCTCTATAGTGTGATGGAGCCTATGGGTTTCCTCTGGCAGCCTGCTTAGCCCTCATGCTTAGGTTCAGGCCTCTGTATTCCAATATATTTAAAAAATGAAAGCAACTTTTATTCATCTCAAGCACAGATTTTTGTATTCTTTCTAATTGCAAAAAGCTTTGCAATTGGCATATGTGCCACTTCTAGGAATTCTCTTAACCACTTCGTCAAGCTTGGCACTGTCTAGATGTTGGTTTTGATTGCCAACCTACAAAAGAGAAAGGAAATCACAAAAAAGAAAATTAACAAGTGAGCACAGTTCCAAAATTTGCTCTACAAATGTGTTTTAAATCAAATGAATCATCCTTTGGCATGAGCTATTCACTTTATAGTCATTCATTTGAACAGCTTAGTCTCTGTCTCCTGAAGACTGTGGTTAGTGTTAGTCCTGATGAATGAGACAGTTACCTTAAATCATAAATAAAACAAATAGAATAGCTTAACAGGTGATTCTCAAAAGAAGGTATGCTATCTCGCTTTGCACTGGTAATATATTTTAAAGGGAAATATTCAGAATATCAGTTTCAACCACTAAAGAACCAAGGATGTATCTCTGTGGAACTACTGCATGAAAAAAGTAAACTGATCAAATAAAAACATCTTGATTAAGAAAATATGTGGTCCTCCCAAATATTTTATCAGTTTGCTTTTCTGTTCTTTTCACTCCATGAAAGTGGTTTCAATTCTTATTCCTTTTACTTTATAGTTAGATTAAAATCTCTGACACAAAATAGGATTCAACTTGTAGAATATTCAATTTATATCTGAAATAAATATTTTTAAAAAATTAATTTCAAATGTTTGTAGGAGTCAAGACTTACAAAGGTAAATAATACATAGATCTCAACCTATGAGATAAATTGGGCTTTTCTTGTTTTTTTGTTTATTTGTTTCGGACAACTAATTTAATCTTTAGTTTTAAAGAAATTTTCTTGCTGATTTATAATTTCTTCCAGTCATTTTTTAAATTGGATCTTTAGACAAGATAACAATTTAATAAAACTATAGACTATTTTCTTCATTTGTCTAGACTATCTATAGATAAACCTATACATGTTTCTGTATCATTTTCTAACATCTGTTTTTCTCGCAAAACAAAACTTTGGGAGTAATAATTGTGAAATGACAATGTTATTTCAGAATATTCTTATAACAGGGAATTATAAGAAGTAAGTAACAGAAGAGATTTCTGTGCAAGCCCACTGGTGTCAATTCCTGTATGACAGGTGTCTCTTTGGTGAAGTCTGCTAGACAGTGGGAAACCAGGATATCAACACCCTGCTGTGAATGAGTCTCTCCTAGAGAGAACTCGCTTATCTGCCTCTTTCTCTGATTCCTACTAGACTTTAATTTTCACTCGCCACATGAACTGACAGGAAGAATTTATTC
The DNA here is from genome assembly GCF_041146395.1 of Eulemur rufifrons. Taxonomy (NCBI): domain Eukaryota; kingdom Metazoa; phylum Chordata; class Mammalia; order Primates; family Lemuridae; genus Eulemur; species Eulemur rufifrons. The sequence goes on from NC_090989.1 coordinate 39,881,273, forward strand.
AGAGTTATATTTTATCTCACTTTCAATCCTAGTCTAGGCTTCTATTTGTGGGTTTCTGCAACATGTTATACTAATATAGAACTAAATTACATTTTGTAAACCTTTGAGAGGCACAGGATAGAGAAGATGTTATTACATGGTTTTATTCATCCCCAGTACCAGAATTTAACAAAAGTCAAATAGGATCCATTTGGTCTAATTATTATGATATAGAGATTATTATATCTAATACTATACATAATAAACATCAGGATTTATTAAGACAAAAATAAAAGGATTTGTTAAAAATGAGTTTCTGGGCCAGTTGTGGTGGCCTATGCCTATAAACCTAGCTACTCACCAAGCTGAGGCAGGAGGATCACTTAAGCCCAGGAGTTCCAGACCAGACTCGGCAATATAGCAAGAACCTGTCTCTAAAAAAAAAAAAAAGAAAGAAAAGAAAAGAAAAGAAAAGTAAAGAAAAATAAGTTTCCCAACTGAAAGCTAAATATGTACAATTATACACCTTCTTCACATAAAATCACTTACAAATATAATCATATATAAAATGTGCAGTAGGATATTTTCCTAATGTTTGGGAATTTGTACTGGAAACACAGAAATAGGACAAAATTTGTACCAATTATATCACTTTTGAAAGAGAACTACAAACAGTTGGATATAGACACATCTGTAAGGTTTTTTGAGAGGCACAAAATGGGTCTCTGCAGTGTAGATCTACAAAGAGTCTTCTGAAAAAATCACAAGTACCCACAAAGAACCAGTACACAGTTTTAAAACCCAGTACACTCAAGAAAACAGTGGAACTCAACAAATACATGCAATTATGTACATACTGAAGGATAAATTTTTTATTTTCCACAATCTCTTTACAGTGCCCCAGGAGGGAAAGGAGAAGTAAATGAGCTGACTTTTTCCCTTCCACCCAGGAAATTGCTGTTTCCTACTGGTATACACTGGGCATTAATAATTGAAAGTGAACAGAAAGCTATGAGATATTACAGCAATGTCATCAAAGAATAGGAAAATGAGGTTCAATAGATTAGAAGGTCTCTGTTCTCTGTATTCCACTTTTTGAAAAAATTCCACTGGTCTGGTTTGAATTGGGATGTCTGCTGTTTGTTTGAGGGCTGGTTGTTATGATACATCTTGGTCTTTGCCTGGGGATCCCCCAAAAATGGACAAGTAATGTAGCGCCTCTTCTTCTCATACCTGAGTATGCTGCATTCTGTTCATAGATGAACAGAATGAAAAAAAACTAAACTTTTGGCCCAAAAAGGTCACCCACCTTATAGTAGACAGAAAAACAGAGGCCTCATTGAACAAAAGTGATGGCACTAAACTTATGTATAACACCACAAACTATCCTTCATCTCACTATAGCAACCATAGTCTTATTAATCAAATAATTTCCAGTATTATCTGTACCACAAATTACAACTTGAACTTACAACTCAGGAGTGAGTTTGAGACATTAATGATGCTGGGGTAGGGATATATAATTTGTGTGTGCCTGTTAGCTCTGTTGGCGTAAACATACATATGCTTATATGTTTCTGTGTCTATATTTGGCTTCCTTAAGCTTTGTCCCACAGGAAGCCAAAACTTTTCAACGACATCATTAACTAGAGTAGACCTAAATTGTTTGTGTCTTGAAAATCTAAATGTAGCTGTAGGTGGTCTCAGCTCTCATTATGAGCCCAGAATATTTTCAAAAATACAAGGTGTCTTAGTTTATATCCTCACAGAAGTAGAAGTTGAATGGAGAATTTGAGTACAGGCTATTTATTATTTGGGAGATGATTCCACGAAACATAGGTAGGGGAGTATGAAAATGAAAGAAACAGGAAGGCGACCACTGAAGGATGAATATTGACCACATTATGCTGTGGGAACCTGGAGTTTAATCCTGTTGCTGAACAGTGGGAGCCCATGTGGAACACGTGCTTCAGAGATATCCCATACAAGAGGAAACTGAGGTATTTTTATATGAATTCCCCGTCAGTCATTGACTGAGGGCTGTTCCAAGGAACAGAAGTAACTGAAAGAGTATTATTCTCTGGACTTCAAGCCTAAAGTGAATGGACCGAGGTGACTCTCATGACAAAAGAAAGCTCTCAGGCAAATAATCTAAGTCAGTGACACCTTGAAATTGGAAAGTTGTCCTTACAGTAAATTTCAAAGGGATATTGTTGGGACACAAACAAAATAGCCCCATTAGATATCCTGGATGGGCTGGAGTACTTCAAATCCTTCAGAGGTTAGCTAAGCTGATGATAGGTTCCATGTGCTTTGGGGGGAACACAGCGTATCAGAGAGTAACTTGTAAAGAAATCCAACTCCAGTGATGAGAATGTGTTAGATGTCCATAAAGGCAGGTTCCACATCCACCTTTTACACTACTTTAACCATTGCACCTTACATGGTGCCTGGCATGTAACAGGTGCGCAAAACATTCCGGAGTGAAATTGTTTTATGAAATTTACTTTAATAATTTTTATTAAAGCAATAAGCAAAGTTATGCAAAAGGGAACATATAAAGAGAAATAACTTAATTATTAATTTAGAAAGGACCCTAGAACCATACTAAGGAGAGCTATAAGATTAGGATTGTTGCTTTATTAAATAAAATGCAAAATTCTGCTGTCTCTAGTGTCCCTCCAGAGAACTATGTGAATATTTCTTACTCTTATTCCAGTAAAATAATAGGGAAAAAGAGGAGTATGGGCTTAAATCTGGTCACAGACTTTTTTTTTTTTAATTTACTGTTTACATTTTTTTCTCTTTTGTAAACTTGAAATAAAAATTATCTCATTATTCATATTACAAGGAGGTACTACCAGGTATGAATGGAGGAATTCAAATGAGAAACATATAAGAAAATGAATGAGATTGCCACCATTTGCTAACTGTAGTTTTAACTAAATTTCTCAATATTTTTAATTCTAAATTTTCTTTCACGTCAAATCAGGAAAACAATTCCTGATTTTTTAAAGATTGATATTAGAATTAAAAAGAAGAATACATGACTCTAATATATATAATGATTAGTAATTGAGGTTTATGTAGAATGTGCGAGTATAAATATGTACACATCTAAATGTGTATATGTGTGTATATATACATGTATATGATAGTAGACATATTAGACTTTATATATGCATATGTCTTCCAATTTGTATTCTTAAAATGATTACAATCAGATTTTATGTTTCATCAGTTTTCTTCCCTTGAATATGAACTGTAGGTATGTGATTTTCTCACTGGGATAGGTTTTCTGATGATTCATATGGTTTGAAGAATTTATGTTCTAATTTCATTAAGTATTTGTACCCATCTTGTTTTTGTAATTTTATATTCATATTTAAAAATAAAAATATAGAGTCTCCTCTATACTGCATGTCTTCCACCTATATTTGGATGAAAAATATGTTGGTTTAAGATTTCAAAGTCAAAAGAAAGTTTGACGCTAACCATTCAGATGCCAGTTTTTGCAGCAGCCACTCTCGGGATAGTTTGTCATCAATGTTATTCATCGTTTCCTTAAATTAACATTGGTAGTTAGCAATTTGTAGTCCAGAAGGGCCTTTTAATTTGTCTTCAAAAAGTGACTTTGAACATATGTTATTTTGTTAAATTATAGATGTTAACTGAATAAATTCTTTGGTTGCATGTTTTCTTTCTACAATCACTTGATTGTTTCCTGTAAAACCCTGCTGACTTTTTATGGAATGTGTTCGAAAATTTTTCTCACAATTTTCCTTCTGTGCCTGTAGTTCTTGTAGTTGCTTCCCTCATTATAAGCTTAATTGCCAGGGGTTTTGTCACAAGAACATGATCTTTTCTTTTACAAAACTTTCCCTTTACTTGGGTTGATTTTTTCTTACCTGATTTTATGGCCCATCATTTTAGTAGAATCCAGTGGTGAATTACATAAAGCACTTCCCAACTTATCTCTACACATTTTTTGTAAATGAAAGAGTGCAAACACTATTTTATCTGTAATTGCCTAAACATTGGATGGTTTATATTGAACACAAATGTTAATGGAATATTCATTTCATATGTACACATTTGCAAATTCCATATATTGTTTAGAACCCAATGTCTAGCTTCACTAAATTCTTATTTCAGGATCTCCTTTCAGAGATTAAACCAACCCATTAGAGCCAAAAATCAATTTGACAATCAGTTATTCCTAAGGTTAACAAAGAGTAAAAGTCTGCACTTTAGCCATTCAGGAAAGCAAGGTATATACATGGTTCCATAAATGTATATATGAAAACCAACTGTGAACCCCGCTAGAATGTAAGGGGTGGGAAACCAAGTCATATTTGGAGAGTAGACTTCCAGACTTCTCAAAGTGCAAGTTTGCTTTGCCTCTAGCATTTTTACCTTAATTTTTTTTCTAGCTAGGTATATTTTGAAGGAAATTTAACTTGAAAAGCATGTTTCTAAAGCTAAACCACAGACTGTGCAATGTGAATAATAATGATCCTCAGCTTATTGTTTTTCAAGTCCAGAAGAAATCTGACAGACCAAGCCAGCAATACTTTATAATGCTTATATAATAGTTTCATGCAGATTTTTTTCTTCAACAAATGGCTCTGCAAAACAGAAAAAGAATATATATGGAACACAATAGAAAAATGTTTAAAATCATTAAAAGCCATATATTTAATTTAACCACCTCTTAATTCTGGTGCACTATGTACACTACTTTTTACTTCATTTTTTAAAAAATAGCTTCATTGAGCTATATTTACATCTCATGAAATCCACCCATTTTGAGTACAATTAAATAATTTTTAGTAACTTTATAGACTCATGCCACCATCTTCATAAATTAGTTTTAGAATATTTTCTTCCCTTCTATCAGTAATGATGTTAAACCCATCATTGCATTTGTCATACAGTTTTTAATATAATTCTAGTTTAAAGGTCTTCATATGGAATTTGGTTTTTCATAAATAAAACTCAACAGAAATGACTTAAGTTTACTTCACAAGCTTGGGAATAAATGTTTAAATATTTTTTCACACATTAGGTAAAATGTAGTGTCTCCCTATGAAAATTGAAGTCTTCGCAGCTATGTAATAAAATGCTTGCCACATGTAGGCTAATGATAATTTTCTGTTAGCTGTTGCAGTAAGGTAGGATCCTAAATACACACATTGAAATGAAAGCCAAATCCTTAAAAGAAACAAGTATTACTATATTGCCACATAATTTTCTTTTTAGCTTTACTTATGCAATCCAAAAATGGAACAACTTAAGGCTATTTTTTTATAATATGGTAGAATTTTTATGGTGTGTGTTAAAATTAATCAGCTCCAGTTTTCAAAATTCTGAGGTCAATTATGTGAAGTATTCTTAATTGCAAAAATATGTATTGATGCATTTTGCTTTTTTGGATGGACTTGAGAACTAGAATTGCTCCAAAGTTCATGGCTAGCTAAAAAGGTATTTGACAGAAATTCTTCAGCTAAATTAATCCTATGACTGGAAATAAAGAGGTCAAGCCACAGGCACAATGAGAGTTAAGCAGCAGGTAGTCTGCCTCTGCAATTTCTCCTCTGCTTTCTGTTTGGATTTTTAAGAATCTCTATTTGTGAGGAATAAATATATTTATCGCAACTAAATGTTTGCATTTTTTTTTTTTTTTTTGAGACAGAGTCTTACTCTGTCTTACTCTTGTTGCCCAGTCTAGAGTGCTGTGCCGTCAGCCTAGCTCACAGCAACCTCAAACTCCTGGGCTGAAGCAATCCTCCTGCCTCAGCCTCCTGAGTAGATGGAACTACAAGTGTACACGACCATGCCCAGCTAATTTTTTTATTTTAGTAGAGAAGGAGTCTTGCTCTTGCTCAGGCTGGTCTCAAACTTCTGAGCTCAAGCAATTCTCCTGCCTAGGCCTCCCAGAGTGCTAGGATTATAGGCAGGCGTGAACCACTGCACCCTCCATAAATGTTTGAATTTCTTAATTAAGTGATATGGGGCAGAAAAGGAGGGAATTTGTTTGGGACAAAGGGAGGTTGGAAAGTGTTAGTAAGTGCAAGCATAGACAATTCAAATTTTATAGCCAAAATAGAAGTTTTGGAGGCCTGATTGCTTGTGGAAACTCTGTAAGTCTCTGTTGGTATTCATTTTGTTTGTATAAATATGCAAACATACCCAAATTAGCATATTCTCCACCTGCATCCTTCAGACAGCTAGATGAGAAAAAATTAATAAACTTAATGTCTTTTTTTAGTACTTAATTTCTTAAATTTTAATTGAAATTTGATAATGGGTTTGGGATGCATATGTGGAGGAGATGTAGAGTGATTATTAGGATTCATGTCATAATTGTCAAATACATTTAACTTTTTCCCATTTTACTTAAAAGTTTAGGGGATTTTTTTTGAATTAGCAAATAAAGACTGTTATGTCCTTTAAGAGTATGCCTAGGTTATAAATAAGTTTCTGGCATTGCAATAACCTGGAATTAGGGCTTCTCAGAAAGATGATTTCATGGTAAGCAAAATATTTTATGTTCTATATAGTGCCCCACCAAAATTGTTCTTTTTTCTGGAATACTCTCTTGTTCCACTTTTTCAAGTCAATGAGTATTTCTATATGTGAGTAAATTGGATAGCTCCGAACTAATTTCCAAAATCTGATTTCCAAATGTTTGAACAGACTTCATAGATTTCCTGTTATAGGAGGTTTGGGCTTTTACCTCCCTAAGGAAGGAATCAACCTACATGGTTTCTCAAGAGAACCTCCCTCTCTGCTTCAATTAGTCTCTGTTGAACTCGGGATAGGGTTGCTAGGCATATACAAGCCATATGGGCCTGGCGTATATAAGCCATATGTTAAGCTCAATACCTCCACATTTTTTTCTGTTTCTGCAAACATGATGAATAATATTTAGATGCAATGCATACTTCTATGGTGTCTATCGTTTTTAAAGAAAATTCTGAGGAGATATAATGCAGTGTCAAAATTTATGATTCCCACATTTAAAAAGAGTTAAGCAACGGTTGCTCTCTCATTCCTGTGTGACTTATGAGGACAATTGTCATTCCTGTAGGAGTAAATCGATTTCTTTGTCACTCACCGAAGAATATATTGAAGTGAGAATGAAGTTATAGGGCCACAGTTGAATTCATACAAGTGCACGTGCACATGTATCTGTGTGTTTGTGTGTGTTTCAAATTTTGGTACCTCAATTAATATTAGCAATTTATTATTTGTGACACAGACTCCAAATGATTGTACCACAACAGAGTTGTGACGCCTTGAAGAACGCTGGCTGGTCTGACATAACCATGGCCTCATTTTCTCCTTATTTTCTTTTCTTACTTATAAAGATGAAATATCCAGCAAAGACTAAGCAAAATTGCTTATTTGAGGACTCAACAGTACCGACCAGGAGTGGATAGTCCCAGAAAAGAATGTTAGCTTATGATTTAGTGTTTCCATCTGATTAACAATGTGAACTGACTAAAATCATAGGGGCTGATCAGCAGAGACGCAGCAGCCCCACAGATAGTAAGCCTGTAAAGTGTGGAAGTGCCAGTCCTTTAAATAGCATAATAAATTCAAACTAATTATTACCAAAGCTGTTACAGGCTGTTTTTAAACCTGCATTGAACATCAAAGACAGCACATCATGGATGTCTGCTACGGTCTGAATGCTTGTGTCCCCTCCAAATTTATATATTGAAACCTAGCCACCCATATGGAGGTGTTAGGGGGTGGGCCTTTGGAAACGTCATCAGGGTAAAACCCTCATGATTGGGGACACAGCTACAGGGCCTGATCTATGAACCAGGAAACGGACCTTCACCAGACACCAAATTTGGGTCGTCCAGCCTCCAGAACTATAAGAAATAAATATCTGTTGTTTATAAGCTACTCAGTTTATGTTAGTTTTTAGTAGCAGCCCAGACAAAGACAAAGTCTCTGGGTTTTATGTGTAAGGAAAAAAAAAAGTTATAGCAATATTGTGTACATGCCAGAAATTTCTTCAGATACCTCATTACCTCTCTGTCAAGGAGAGGTCATCTGCTTTCTTGAAAAAAGCTTCCAGATGATAGTTCACTACTGCTATTGCTTTAAAATATAGGTTTTATTATTATTCAGGTATGATGAAGCCAACAGATGAGGAGATGACTTCACTGAAAAAATAGTGTGTTATTCACAATTCCCAAGAGTAGGCATCCTGTGCCACACAACGCCACAAAGCAAGGCAGGAGGGTCAGCCAGGAGGCAGAAGGAGCCATGGGAAAACATGGACAGGATCCTGTATTGTGGATTGTATAGGCAAGGCATGGCAGGGCAAGCAGGCTTAGAGTTGGTTACTCTGAATAATTTCACTGATTCTGAGGGATGGGGACTGTCTCTAGTTGTCTGGTACCTGGCCTTTACATGATTAGAACGGCATAATATTGCCTCCTGGAGTACAAGAGCAAGAAAGAGGTGTTTCAGAGGAAAGGTTCTGGACTGGTTAGTTTGCATATGCAAGGCACACTCCTGAGCTAGTCAGGTGCTGTCTCTAAGAATTGACTAGCTCTGGAAGAGGTAATCTCTCTACAAATCAGTGAGGCCTCAGATGCCAGAGCAGCAAGAATACAGTAATTTAGAAAATATTTTGGTTAATACAGAGATATACTGAAATCTAATTATACAAACTGCATTTTTTACTTCCTTTTAAATCGAAGTGATATTTACGTACAGTGAATTATTCTGATCCAAAGTGTAAAAGTCAATGGCCTTTGAGAAACATCTATACTCCAATCAAGATATAGATTATTTCTATCACTGTAGCATGTTCTCTGGTGTCTGTTTCCAGTCTATAGTCATAGTATGTCAATGAATGTTTAGTTTACTTAAGACCAGTATATATTTAGTTTCTAAATACAGTATAACATAATATAATTTTTTTTTTACTCCTTCCTATCCTACTGATTGGGCACATTAACCAAACAGCTCAAGAGGATAGCCTGATAGCCTTTCAGAATAGTTTTCTCACCATTCTCTGTTAAAATGGAAGGTAGGCAAAAGTCAGTAGGCTTATCCATTTTCCACCACTACATTTTATCAGCTACATTCTACAATTTCCCTCTTAAATCTTTGAAGCCATCTATACTGAAATAAACTTGTCTATACTAAAAAGTGGTATAAGATACTATCTAATTTTGTCCAAGATTTCATATTTATTTAAATTTTGATTATCAACTTTGGTTTTTATATTTCTACTATATGGACTAATTTTGTGGAAACCACAGAATTAAGACAATAAGCACAAGATACTGTCTAAAGCAATCTTGCATTGGTTGGGGACTTGGGCTATGAAAATTCCATCAAAGCAAATTTTCTAAATATTGTAACCAGGAAAATGTTCCCAAGGATAACTTTGACAAAATCAGGATTTAGATATTTATCCACTTCCAAAGCTAAGCTCTATCTTGTAAAAATGTTAAGATATTTAGAAACTTATTGAATTTAGGAAATTCTCAAACTTTTTTGGCTCCCTGGGAAGGAAGATTCTATTCTTTCCATGTGGACTGTTTATATTGTCTCAAAAATGTATTTGTCTAAGTTTAGATTTGGCAAATACCTAGAGTGTGAATCATATGTTTTCAGACATAAAATGAAGAATACTGCATTTAAAAATAATGCACACATAGCTAGACACCTGTCTAGAAATTTTGAGAATATTTTGTTTCAGGTTCAATCAATGAAGAAAAAGAAGAATGCCATAGATATAGTTAAATTTCATTGTCTCACACTAAGAGTAAAAGATAACCAGACCCTCCAACAGCAGCATATCATCTGTGCATCTGTGTAAAGAAAAAACATTCAGCTGAAAAACACACAAATACACAAAATGAACACAAAAATATTTAGACAAATAACCAACTGTCATTCTCATTTCATATAACAATGTATGATGCCCTAGGCTAGGGCTCACTGACTCCCAAACTGCAGAGGCATTGAGAATATTCACAGCCCTCCAAAGGACCTAAAGAGAGAAGAGAAAGACTATTGTAGGATCTCTCAGCAAATCCAAGGAACTTTTTGTTTCAAATGTACTACTAATGTACTATATATATATATAGTACATTATACATATATATACACACACATATTTTCTCTAAGAATCACAGTATTTTATGATAGGGTTGCTAGCATACTACATTTTCCAAAGGTGAGCAGTTATGAAAGAAAACTTTATTTGCTCTATTTATATTATTTTGTACCTACATAATTTCTTTAGAGATTAATCAACTTTAAATGGACAATAAGTGTTTTAAATATAGCTGTTTATCATTATTAACCTCTTTCACATTGAAGCATTATATTTAGAAACCTAAGATTATTCCTACAAATTTTCAGAGATATATCACATATATGAAGATTGTTCTGACTCTGTGAAAATATTAGAGAATATTAAAAGAAAGAGCTATATTTTAAAAAAGGAATGTGAAGATCTATTGAGAAAATAAAAAACAAGATTTCATCTTGATGAATTCAAGCAATAAACATCTATGAAATGAACCCTTCTCTGTTACTACTGTTTTTTCTTTGTTGTTTGTTTTTATTTCTCCATGCTGAGATATGGATGAGATTATAAACTGTATGTACATTCTTCTGTCTTAAAAACTACTTTGAGGTCTTTAAAATTTTATTGTTTTCTAAAAATTTAGAACAGAGAAGACTATATCTTGCATATATACTACTAACAGAAAATAGGGAGAGGAAATTCTGATCAAAATTTACTTTCAATGGGTTACATCTTAGAATGTTTTTCTCTAAGCACCATTGATTTTGTCAAGACAATTACTTTTCCCTGTACTATAGAATTTGAATGATATAATTTTACAAAAAGTGGTCACTCTTCTTCTCACTTTCATTTGAATTGTACTATTTTTACATCAGGAGCTAAATAAAATTCATCTTTCAGAAGAACTAGCCACAAAATATGTTGTACATATTATTGAGAAGCTAACCAAAGAACTTGACTAGGTTTAGGCAGAGCTGGCCCTAGGCTAGGCACCGAAGACTCTGAGGGACTATAGTTTACTGGGAAGACATACTGGTAAGGAATGATGTAATTATGACCCAATGCAATGGGCTAAATAATAGGAGAATGAGCAACCATACTATGACAGGTCAGAGGAAGGAGCTGATTAACTATTGCCTAAGGGACTCAGGAAAAGCTTTATGGAGGAATTATATTAGCAAAGGATTTTGAAGGATAATGAGTAGAAGTGGTTTTCCAGGTGGAAAAGGAAGAGATCTAGCGTTCTGGACAGGGAGTACAGCACACACAAACCAACGAAAGAATTGTTTTTTAAAATTTTAGCTTTGAATGGAGAGCAATAAATGATAAAGCAGTCGTGTATATTGCAGCTTGTAAGAAGACTTAGGTAATAATGGTATGAATTTCACATTATATATCCTACTGTAGTCCAGAATTTCCCAAATGTTTGTGCTCTTAAGAGCTTTCTACTTATCATCTTCTTAGAAATATAGATTTGTAGATCTTTCTTTTGGAGCTTATTATTTACATAACAAGTTTAGGAAATCTAGATTTAAATTATGAGATTTTGAAGGAGGGGAGAGTCAACATTTCATTTGCTTTAGAAAATGATAAGTCATCAAAATGTGTATAAAGTCCAAGTTCTGGAAAGATTGAGATGAAAGGCACAGAGTCCAATACAGATGAACAATGGCAAGGGTCTGAACTAAGGCAGGGCTGGAAAACTAGAATTGAGTAGAAAGAAAATCCATCAGCTTTCAGAAGGTGGAGCTGATTGGCAAGCTTGCTTACTGGTAAGGGAGAAAATATAAGGAAGTATAACTCTGAAATTTCAAACTGAAGCATTGCGAAAACGATGAGAGGCCTTGTGGCTAAAACAAGAATATCTAGAGAAGACTAGATTTGGGGAAATCAGGGTAGTAATGGTGAGGTGATGAACATTGAGCTGTGAAAGATGATGCTAAGAGTGTTTCTGCATGTAATATCAATAGAAGTGTTCGCCTCTGAAAAAAGAAGAAGAAAATGTTCTTAAGTGGGCATGGTAATGAATGGTAAAGAAAAATAAGGGACAAATGATTTAGAGGCATGTCTGATTGAAAAGAAAACCTTTCAACCATTTACTGAATGATATTTTCCCATGGAGATAATTTTTAAAAGCTTTGGCTCACTTAGAAAAGAAATACTGAGTCTTTTTTGTTATTACTTTAACTTGTCCAATCTCTAAACCACAGAGATACCTCAGAGGTTCATTAGAAATTCCCAAACCCAGAAAGAGGAAGGTCCCAATAAAAACAAACGAACCAAACCAGATCCTTTAGGAATTGAATTTTGAAGTTTTCACTTCCTGATTTTAAGGAACGGTCATATTTTAGTTGCAGAATAATGGTAAATGTAGCTTACAAAACACTGTAGTTAAAATAATGAATCCCTTCCATATCTGTCTGTAGGTTTGACATGCACAAATATCAAGTGTAATTCTCATTCAAATTGCGAACAAGCAAAGTCCCATCCTGGACCTGATTCTTTTACCCCTAAGGCAAGTCCCATCCCTAACCTGATTCATTTACAACCGAAACCTTTTTAAGCTCCCCACTGTGAGTTGTTTTTCTGTTATTTCACTGAATGTAGTCAATGGCTATGTTAACAATGAGTACATATCTGGCTCTTCTTCCACAAATGAATGAAGAAACAATCTTTTAGAAAAAGTTCTTTTCCACCTCTAGATTGGGGTTCAAATATTAACCATTAAAGGCGATGCTTCTCTGTTTCTCTGTCACACTTCTGAGCTAGTCATTGCCTGTTGCTGATTGAAGAAGCTGTAATTTCAGCGGCCTGGACTTAAGGAAGAAATCATCCAGTGAACAATTCAACTCTTATTTCCCAGAAAGTTTTGTCTCCTTAGAACAGAAATTGAAAAGCACTTTGATACCAGCTTTCACAAAACATATATTACTAGTGAACATAGGTTGAAAATATCTCTCCAGTCCTATGTCATGACAGAATGGATTGAAAAAACCATGAGCAAATCCCTGTGACATATTTAAGCATTTCCTTAGTACTCAGAGAGTTTGGAAGTTTTCAGTGTTTTTCAGAGGGTTTGGAAGTCCAGAAAAGCTGCATGGAGAATGGTTAACTGTGTGGTTCTTGAGCTACCCTTTCCCTCGCAGCCTTCACTGTTTCTCTCTTGTATTTGTACTCCTCTAAGAAATTTTTCAGTTGAAATATAATCAATATCACTTTACCAAGTATGTCATGCCTCTTTTCTGTATTATTTTACAAAGGACACATCTCTTCGTTGTACCCGGAATAGCAAAAGCTAAAAATCAGATTTCTTCTTCCTCTCAAAACTACAGACAAAAAAATGTATTTTATACACTAAGACATTATTTTAAACTTCCTAAAATTTATTGCTTCCTGGTGTTTTAAACTTTTTTTTTTTACCCGTTTCTTCACTTTTTTTCCCCTATAAAACTGTCCATTTACTAACCTGCATAAATGCCTGGACTACTTTCTCAACATCTTATTCTGTCATCAGCTACTTCCTCTTAATAAGAAAATCTTAATCTATCATTTAAGGTATGTAAAAGAGGCACGAAATTAAAAGTCCATCCTAGGCTATTGTGGTGCTCACTAGCAATTGAAATTTTAGCTTACACATGATCAATTTGCCAGGGAAAACCTGTGCTTTCTCTTTCTTCTTAACTTTTCTTTCTAGCTACCAGAATTCCTTTGGTCTCAAGGACTTTTTTTTCCATTTCATATAACGATTAGCCTCCATTCTTTCAAATGACAAATTTAAAAAACAGAGGAATAAGAATAAAATAAATCAAATCTATCTTATGGTGTACATTGCAACATCATATCATTTTAATACAGAAAAAATTAATTTAAAGAATTTCTATGGATTTGAAAACATTAATACCATGGAGTGCCCATGGAATTTGTCCGTTTCTGCAGTATATTTTATTATGTCCTAACATTATTTATAAGGGGAGAGAAAAACAATTTTTGTTAATTATTTATTAGTATTCAAATATTGATGAGCCGCACCTAAAAGTAGCAGGCTTCCAGCTGGTGCACTCGGTTGAACTGTACTGAAATGCAGCCAGCACAAGGGGCGTGTACTAAAAGAGCAGAACAAATGACTTAACAGGGGCCTAAAAGCAGCAATCAGAAAAGGTTCATTTAACACAGAGATGGCACAAGCTTCAAGCAATTGCCTCTACTTAAGTAAGTGTGGAATTACAAAAGGCTATTTATTACAGCCCAACAGGGCCCCCGCAGCTTGCTCAAAGACCTTTGAAGAAATTCAACAGTTATAAAGTCTTGCTCAGTGCAGATGCAGTAAAATCTGGACAGACCCCCCGAAAAAGCCTGCAAAGCTTTCATTAAAAAGTTAGTACAATCTTCATCAAAATTGTTCTTTGAGATGAATTATTTTCTCTCTCTTGTTTTTTAAAGGAGGGACGCTATCCTGGTTACTATCAAAACTTCTTTGAAAATGTATTTGAACTGTTGGGAAAAATAAAACAAATTTCATGGTGGTATGAAATTAAATGTGGGGCTTCATGGATTTAACAGGAAGGTGTTTCAACATTAAGCTTCTTTGAAATGCTCTCCAAGCACACATTAAAAGTTGCTCTATTAATGGACTTTCTTCAGGAGAAAAATTAGTGGAATTTCTTCATTGTTTGTACAAAAAGCAAAATTTGATCCCAAGGACATTGGGGCTGCAATTTGTTTATTAGTGACTGGATAATGAATTGATTTTTCTGAGTATTAGAGTAAGTAAAAAAGAAAGTCTTAAAAATTCAACATATCTGTTAATTTATATCAGTGATATGTAAATATTAAATATTTGCATAAAGCTTCAGCAAAATATAATAAAAATAACTTATCTTTTGCTTGGAACCAACTTTAGAGCAGCAAACCACAGGGGCGTGAGTGTGAGGCCAATTTGGGAACTAAAACAGAGTAATATTGAATAGATGAAGAGTATACATGAAAGGATATTAGTTGCTAATGAGAGCAAAATGTGAAAAAGAAAATAAATTTACTTTTCCATTAGAAAAGCAACACCTACATTTTTCTTTAGGAAAAGATTAAGTCATCATTCCCAGGCCAATAGAATAACAATGCTTTAATTAAGAAAGAGTTCCTATGGGATCTCACAAATAATAGAAACAGGTGGTTGGGAAAGTTTTTGCAATGGATTCTACCTTTTGGTTTACACTTTTCACTGAAGTGGCACAAGGCAAGCTTAATGAAAGTTCTATTTTTCAGTGAGGAATAAAAATGAAAGGTGTTTATAGATAGGAACAGTTTGAGAAGTTGGATACAAAAGTCATCGTGATAATTATAGAAACATTGAATCAACAAATATAGAACTTCTGCTGGCTTTTGTGGGGAAGACAAATATATAGGGTTCTAATAGTCCCTGATTTGTGAAAACTCTGTAAGAAAATAGGTTCTTTAACAGCGAAAACAATTCAACAGTTAATGTATCTAAAACTTCCTGAGTTTTGGTTTGTTTGTGTTTGCAATTTATTTTACTGCATTCCACTAAGGCAGGGGGCCACTGAACTCCAGTGAGACATTTTGATTGGCTAGTGTACCAAGACTGAGATTTTAAACCAGAAATACTTTGACAGATAGCATGTATTTTTCTTTTTATTGGAAGGATTTGAAATACGAAATCACTTAAAATATATTTAAGCTTCGGTTAGAAATGAAAGTGACCCTATGATATCTGATCTAAACAGATAGGGTTTTTAATTCATATTTCATATTTTTTGATAATTCATAGCAAAACATAGCAAATATAGAGTCACCATCAAATGAACTATTTCAAAATATATCTAGATAAGTGTAACACACATAACAGTCATTTCCTTGGTACTTGTCATTAAATTTTTTTAAGAAATAAAAAGTTAAAAGTAGAAGATTGTTGTTCTCTTGATTTTTTTTATTGATGAGAGATTTTTTTCAGAAGCCAAGACCTACTGTATTATGTCCTAAATCATATCTATTTTACAATACACTAAATATTATTATTACCTATGGATACCGTGGGACTCCTTGTGCATAATGGATTCCAGTCCTCTTACAGAGTTGCATATGAAAATGTTATCAATGAGCTGAAGAATCTGGCATTAATAACTTTGCAACATTATAACAAATAGGTAGTCTTGATGTTTTGTTCTCTTTTTAATCTATCAAATATATTTCATTGCTTACATTATAGTAGCAGATTGAAAACATCTGCTCAATTGCCACTAGTCCACCAGCAGCGGAGAATCTCAGCTCATTTTCCCTAGGCCTGCACGTACCAGGGCTATAATCCAGCTGCTGAGCCTGCATATGGGGCCAGACTAATACTCAAGAGCCTTGGAAATGGAAATAGTGCTTTCTTGCCAAAGATTAGAACAATGATAGACTCCAGTTGCTTTTCCCTTCTCTCTCTTCTTATTCGCCATCCTTTAAATTGCTCCCTCCCACCGTCTCCTCCTATCCTCTCCTTACAGCTCCATCACCTGTCATGACGATTAAGAAAGATCGGACATCCAGAAACAGCATCTCTTTGTCCTGGCAAGAACCTGAACATCCTAATGGGATCATATTGGACTACGAGGTCAAATACTATGAAAAGGTGGGGAAACAATGTTACAGGGTTAGGTTGTGTAGGGAAAGAGGCTATTTTCTTACGAACAGTGCTCTTGCAAAGAAATCAGTGACATTGCTAGTAAGCGGTTGAGCTCTGTGTAGAACTCTGGTTATGTGGCCCCTTTGATATATAGGTAGACGGGGGAGGTTAGAAAGCATCTTGCCCAACACCCCCTATTCTACAGCAATAAGCAATATCAAATATGCCACTACCAACTTAAGCCAGTTAGTTATGACCATAGACATGACATTTATGTCCTTTCATACCAAGACCCGTGCTCTACCAACTATTTTATAATAATTCTTTAGTCTGTTGAGGAACTATTTCTTAATTCATTGACTCAAGCATCATTTCCTGACCTTCACATTCATATGAATTTCATCCAAGACAGATAGGAATGTTGCATTAGCAATAAAAACATTGTAATATTGAACTGATGATGAAAAGCTTTCTTGACTCTGTAGAAGGAAATTGAGAAGGTAGGGGTGAGTGGATAAGTTTGCCTCACATAGTAAATTGTGGTTTAGTAATACAATTAGAAAAAATAGGTACACTGTTATTTCTGCATAGAATTTAGGCAAGGATATTCCATTACTCTAAATAACACTTATTTCTCCTTGGTTATAAATTATGGTAAGGTTTGAAGGCAAGATATATTCAAATCTTATAATTAGAGCTGCTTGGTTTTATAGCTACTAATATGAACACAATGTATTTATGTACCTGCTGTAGTTGACGAAGTATTTTAAACTGAATTAGATACAAATTGTGCATGGATAGAGCAGATTACATTTGGAGAACATTTCTGCATACATTATTTATTTGAGTTGTATGATAATCTTATGAAAGTAGGAAAATAGGTTCTTTTACAAATAAGAAAACTGATTACAAATAAGAAAACTGAGAGTCAGTGACATTAGATGAATTTTCCACAGCTTTACTGCTAACAAATATTAGGTCTTTGTTTTGAATCCTTGCTGCCATGATTCCTTATTTAGTATGTTTTTCCCTATATCACATACTTCCTTTAACATGAGAATGGATCCTTATAGGTATAAGAATTATTGGTATGATCAGTTGTGCAAAAATTCATAATATATATACATTCCTTTTCATTATGTACTTATTTCCTTTCTTCAAGTTAATGTATTTCACAAGTATGATGTTATTTTCTTTCATATTCCCTCCTACAGAGAAAAGGTATATCATTGTTATTAAAAGAAATTGAGGCCTAGTAAACTTCATTGTGCAAAAATCATAGTATAAAGAAGGTTTCTCCTAGCTTTCAGTCATCCGCTGAAAAGTCACAAGTAAAGTCAAATGCTCATGTGACTATGGTGTTCTATTTTTAGAAGTATGACAAGATAGAATGGGCAAATATAAGAAACCATGTTTATAGACAATGAACAAAATCAAAATAAAATTAATGATGTGCCTCAGTTCAGATTTGATAGCAGAACTGGGAAAGTACCCAACCTTTAGATCTGTAAGGCTGATTACAAAATACAATTTTATATGTTCATATCTTTTACAAACATAAAAAATTTTCTGACTTATTTCAAACTTCCTCAACAAGGCACAATACACATCATTATTTTTAAGCAATATTAATCAGTACAGGAAAAAATGACTCTATTGATTATTCCGTAGGAATTTTTAATTGCACACATATATGTAATATTATTTTGAATATATATTTATATAAATTATTATAGCATATATACAGAAATTTAAAAATTATTTCTAAATACATGTATGAAGCATGGCAATACTTTGAAGGTTTCACTAGAATCTAAGCTTCACAAGGTTTTAGCTTTCTTGACTGGCTAGTTCACTAATGATAAACAGAGCCTAGTTCTGGGTATGTGGTCAATAATTCTCCTAACAAATGAAATAATTATTATGCAAAATAAATACATTCTATTATTTTCATTATTTAATATGGTAACTCAAATGCTAGCTAATACATAACCAACATCTTTAACTAAAAAGCATCTGTAATGTATGCCATGTTTTCTGTAACATTCTATCTAGTTAAGGTTGAGGATATGCATTGTTCCATATTAACCACATCAGACTCCACCCCAAATGCAGGGACATTTTACCATTGCTTGAAATTAGGTTACCGGCAGGTGTTCAGTAAATATTAATATATGTTAGAGGAAAAACACAATTCTGTGTAAATTCAATTTTTATAAGCAGACTTGACACAAAAAGACTATCACTATTAATGTGCAGTGTGAATCTCCTTATGTACAAAGTGAATCTCACAGAGGCAATCTTTTTTGAGAAATATTCTACAGTTTGATATGAAGATTTTTGTCTCCACTAAATCATAGTGACTTAGATTAAATACAGGGAAAATGCAGTTATGCTGAAAAAATGATTAATATAGAGCTACATATGAAAACTTGACTTTTGTATCTTTACTATTTTAAGATGGATAGAAATATTTTATTTTTGAGAATCAGTAGGGCATTCCTGTTAGGTTTAGTTCAAAGGGCTTTTTTTTTCTTTTATAAATTTATTCTTGGGATTAGACTGAAGCTTTTGCTCAGCCTTGACTTTGAAGAGAACATATCTTCAGTCACATATTTGCTAATTAGTAAGAATGAAGCCTAAATTTTCCTGCTTTATATGTAGGGCATAGATCATAATATCCAAATTCGGAAATTCTGTAAATATTTTCATCTTTTAAAAATGTCTCTATTGCATTCAGAGAATGAAATAATTGACATGACTTTTTAAATCTGTCATATGCTCTGTTAAATATTAATACTGAAAGAATCTACTTTGAGTCGTTCACTGTTTATCATTTGATAACATTATGAAGATTTGATTTTAACATGCATTTTTTTTTACCTCAAAGCAGGAACAAGAGACAAGTTATACCATTCTGAGGGCAAGGGGCACAAATGTTACCATCAGTAGCCTCAAGCCTGACACTACATATGTATTCCAAATCCGAGCCCGAACAGCAGCTGGATATGGGACCAACAGCCGCAAGTTTGAATTTGAAACTAGCCCAGACTGTATGTATCATTTCAGTGTAGTGTGGAGGGGTTGTTGGGGGAAGAGGGAGTTGCAAAAGGTGTCTAATCATTTATATCACTCCAAGTTTTAAACAAATGTGATACATTGAAAATATATTGCTTGGGACATTTAGCCATTTGTATAGCATTGTGTCTGCATACAGTATATATACAGTGTTTGTGTTTGTGTTGGTGTTCTTTTTTCTCTTTTACAAATGCCTGAAGTGCTTCTGCTTTTCTATTAGCCATAAATTGCTTTTGAGGAGCATTATTTAATATAGTAATACACTTCTAGGGCCTGTCATTTCAGATATTCCAGGTTCATTGTGTGATTCAATGAACTACAAAAAAGAAACTTGCTGATCCATGAGGATCTTAATTTTGTCTTAATCCTTAACTCATTCAATCGTGTATCACTTGGAGAATAAGGATTTTCTAAAATGTGTTTTATCACTTCATTCACATTCACAAGCAATTTGGATAGCATGACCCTTTGACCCCAAATTTGGCTAAAATTAATCTAAAATTGGCAAACATTTTCCTAGTAACTTTCTTTTGTTTGGAATGCATTTACTTCACATTTAAAAAGCCCTCTGCTAAAATATAATTTTCAAAAAGGTAAAATTATCTCTATAGTATAAAATGAACACAAGCTAAGAATTGTATTTAACGTACTAATAATAAGTAGACTAGTAAGAGGTTAAAACCTGTTCAAAGGGAAATCTGAAGAACAGATATGTATACGCACAAATATACCTATATATTTGTATGTGTGTGAGAGAGATTTTAGGCAAGCAGGAATACTAAATAAATTTGCTGACATATCCCAACAGGTTAATATCCAGTGGGTCCAATAAATGTAATGACTAGGGTCCTCTTTTCTACAGGGCATAAACCAGCTGTATCTCTAGTAAATAAGTGTTATTTTAATTGTAATGGGAAAAATCATATGCATTGCTATCAGTTTTCTACAACTATTCACAGCTGTAAAATAGCCTAGAAGGGTGACCAAAGATGCAACCATTTAAAATTAGATAAATTCTCCCAGGAATAGTCTGACTATACTCAGCACTCACTGAACGGAAGCCCAGTAATCTCTTCTCTGACTGTTACAATTTGCCCTTTTCCCCTGACACCAATATTTTCTATTTTCTAAACATTTTGTTTCCAATATAAAGTCACATTGCTATTGGGATGGCAATATTTTTGTGCCCAAATCTGATACCTAATAGAAATGTTCAAGATTGACCAAAAAACATAAAAACTATTTAAGTTGATATAATGGAGTAAGTATTTTATGGCATACTATTTGTCAGATGGTTAGGAATGCTGCTTACAATAAGAAGCTGTAAATTCTGCAAGATATTGTGATTCTAATGTTTTTAGAAATCATCTGCTCACAGCTGAACCATGACAATTCAACTCAAAGGACAGCTGCCTTCTTTAAATACATAAATCTGTCCTTAAAGACCTCTTTTAATCCTCATGCGAGGAAATAAGCATAGAGAAACCACTCTCTGAGGATATTAGAAACAAAACGTAAAGTACTATGGAAATTATAGTAAACACAATTTATATATTTTAGGTGACCCAATAATAAAATATAATTGTAACTTAACATTAGTAGTTCTAAGTCATTTTGCAAATTTTAAATGGTACAAATAAAGTTCTCCTTTTAAAATGATTACAAATTGAATTTTCTTCAAATTCTTAAATGAATATTTAAATTAAACAGCAACAACAAAATCTATATTTGATTTACCAGAAGAGATTCCAAATCATAGAAGTAGAAAAAGCAAATATTCATTACATCCTCTAGTAGATATCAGGCATATTAGGAGACAGGAGGGTCCAATCACTATTAGATAAATATTTCTTATGTTGATTCATATTTTGGAACATTCATTTAGTTTTGCATGGTATTAATCAACACTTAACCCTATCTGATAAGTAAATTTGAAATAAATTTACAATAAATTTCAAAGTTCTAATATAATTCAAGATTTACCAGGGATATTGCTGTAGTAGCATTTGTGCATAAACTAACAAGGCTTCAATGTCTGAGATTTTAAAAATATCTCATTTGAAAACTGCAGGGTCTCAGGACTATGCCAAGTAAGTTTTGCACCTGCAATATTTCCATTGATGAGAGAGAGAAGAGAAAAAGAGGATAGAAAGAAAAATATCAACTTTTTCTCGTTTTCCTCTCCATTTAGAAAAAAACTGTGAGTTGCACAGTTTGGTTTTTTAAAAACTAAATTTACAGCTTCACCATAGAATTCTTCTAGATTTTAAATACAGATGAAAAAAAAAAAAGTCCTTTGTTTTAGGAGGAAAAGGCAAAAAGCAACCCTTACCCTGTGTTTCTGTGTTTTTTAAACCAAAAAGATATACTCCTAAAAACTCTAAGGATTTGAGTCTTGTTTATTATAGTTTGATATTTAAGAAATAGAAAGAAGGTTCATGTTTGGATTTCTTTAACAGCTTGCTTTTTTCCCTCTAGTTTTAATTTTTTGAACTCCATGAAAAGTTTTCATTTATAATATACATATAATACATATGTCTTAGTAGAACACAGTGCATTTTGTGTTAGAATTTAGATAACATTTTCTGAAATTGGTTTATAGGAAAGATGTGGATGCACAATGAAACACATGTTTTCCTAAGTGCTTTAAAATAGCTTACATTTTATATGTCAGTGCTTCCCATTTATTATCACCCTCATTTTACAGATGAGGAAACTGAGGCATAGAGATGTTAAGTAAGCTTTCCAAAGTCACATAATTGGTATGTGATATGTATGATTCTACAACCCATGCATTTATGTGACAGTATATAAAGAATTTTCATAAATATTTCATTTGATTCTGTTTGCATACTATTCAGATACTCCTGTTTCCTTTTATATACATGATCTAGAATACAGAGTTTATTTATTTATTTTTTCTGAATTTTAATCTAGTAAGTAGCGACAATGAACCTAGAATCTTCAAATTTTGGAGTCCTGATCCAGTGCTGCTATTGCACATAAAAAAGATGCTAGACTGAGACCCACAGAAAGCAGGGAGAACAAGAGAATAAAAGGATTTTCTTAGAGTGAAGGTAGCTTCCACCAATGCAAGAAGTGCAAACAGTCATACAGCCTGTTTGGGAAAACAGACAGTCCAACTGTCTGGAAACCCATCAGTGGACAGAAACTAATTCAGGGTATGTGTTTTGTGCCCAAGAAAGCCAGGTATAATGTAGGCATTAAGAGCAAGGACTTTGGAGCAGAGGGGCATTATTATAACAGGATGAACTTAACAAGCCATTTCAAGTCTCCGGGCCTCAGTTATATCATCAGGAAATTTGGGAAAATCATGTGCATAACACAATAAGGTTTTTATGTTGATTAAATTAGTTGTTTTTAAAATGCTTGAAATATTACTCCATATAGTGGGTACTCACTGTGTGTTTGCCAGCATTGTGTTTTTATAAATAGTTCATAATTTGAATATCCAAAGGATTTCAAGGATAAAAATCTGAATTTTACAATCAGAAAGTTGCAGTAAAAAAAAAAAAAAAAAAGAAAGTTGCAGTAGATATTACTATCAAGAAGTCAACACCAGGGACAATTAAATTAGCACTCCTGAATGCCTCACACTTCCTTTCTGTTGTTTTTTTAAATAGTGAGTGTGCAGCAACTTTCATTTCTTGGCCCCTATTATTAGGGGACATGAAGGAAGCCTGATAAAGATAGAATGGAATCATTATGAGAGAAATTTATACATAAAATTAGACATTCATCTATAATTTTATAGGAAACAGTACTTTTGCAAATTTTTCACTAGGGAAATAATATAATAAAAATATGTAACATTTATTGAGCACTGTGAATATTGAATAAGTGTTTTACTTGCATTAACTCATTTAATTCTCAGAGAACCAAATTTTGTCACACAGAAAATAAGTATAAATTCAGGCATTCTGGCTCATGAGGATGAGCTCCTAAACACTCTACTTTTGGGCGGGAAAGCCAGGAGTATGTGTAAAATGGAGTAAAATGTGAAGTTACTAAAAACAGGGAGAGCAGTTTGCTTGTGGGAAAACAAATTCAAGTTGAATTTCTAAGATATGTAATAAATATAAATTTTTAATAATATACCACATTAAATTATTAGACAACTATATAACACATCAATACTTTTCCTTCATATTAGCTCACTAGCTAATTTCAGCAATAAAAATGATCTGATTTGGTTATGTACTTTAGATATAACGGTTTCTGATAGTTATATATATTTAGAGTTAGCAGAAACTGGAAAAGTCTATTTCTTTTTCTGTCAAAGATAAGGATGTATCAGTGAGATCCTCTGGGAAGCAGATACCGAGATGGAATTCCAAGAAAAAGAGCTTTGTAGGGGAAATACCTGTGAAAGGTAAAAGGGAGCAGAGCAGAGGTGGGCAAGCAGAGCCTGAGACTGAGATGTAGGTCTGTCATCTATGAAGAGAAAGAAAGAAAGAAGAATTGGGGAGGAGGAGTCTCAGATCACAGTGTAGCTCTGAGGGTCTTGGAGAAGCCAATGGTGAACCCCAGAGTGCAGATGGCCCATTCGCGGAGTCCTGCATGGGATAGGAAAGGCTGGGATCCAGGACCCCTGCCCCTGCCATGTTTAGTCATTGAGGGGCAACGTGACCTGTGCTCAAAGGCTGAGGTGAATCCTGAAGGTGCAGCAGCTGGAGGGTGTCTGCTCACTGTACTTGTCATAGCAAGCACTCCTGTGACTGCCACAGTAGTGTAAACAATAATTTGCTGGTAGTAAAGAATAAAGTGCTTGCAACAGTTTATTTTAGGAAAGTGCCATCCTGCCACACTCTGGGCTCTTTTGTTCAGATGCTTCTAATGGGAAACTGCTGCCATGGTGTTTTGTGTTTTTTTTTTTTTTTTTGCATCATTTAACTACTCTTGAAACCACATATTTTAGAGAAAATCTTCCAAACTTAGATTTGCTCAGGTTGAAGATGCCATTTTGGTTTCTGGAAGGATGATAATATTCCAATAGCTAAACTCTCTGCTCCTTTTGAGTCACAATTTGTTCATGCGTTCAATCAGCATTTACCACATGAGCAACATAAGCAAATATGAGCATGTAAAAGAGGCTGCTCCAAAAACTGCCTATATTTTAGATAATCTAGACTTTAGGATGCTTATGACATTTGTAGCAGATGATGGTGGGACTTTAATACAGGAGACAGATCCTAAATGGCTTTCCATGCTCTGCTACAGAATTTGCATTTTGCTCTGAAACTGATGAGAGCCACGTAAAGATTTTATGCATAGGAATTCCGTAGTTAAGTTCATGGCCTTGAAGGAATAATCTGGTGGCAAGGTGAAAGATAGGCAAGGCATATGAACAGAGACTAATTAGGAATTTCTAATGATAATCTAGAAGAGAAATCAGGACATAAACTAGGATATTTAAGAAGATTTGGTGATTAAATGGATGTAGAATGAACAGCAGAGGGAGAGGACAAGGTGACTTTATTTTGTGATCCAGTTCCTTGCTCCTCAAAAGGCTGTGGGCTGGAATCAGCCTCATCAGCACCTTCTGGGAGCTCATAAGCAAAGTTCAATGTCAGTACCCATTCCAGACTAACTGGATCAAAAAATGGCATTTTCAAAAAGACCCCCAAGTGGTTTGTGTGAGCATTAATGTTTGAGAAGCATTGGTCCATGGATGAAGTCAGTAAACTTTTTCTGTAATGGGCCCAATAATAAATAATTTAGACTGTGCATATATACAGTCTGTATTGCTACTACCCAACTTGCCCGTTGTAGCATAAAATCAGGCATAAACAACACTCAAATGAATGATTGTGTCTGTGTTCCAATAAAACTTTATTTATGGACACCATATTTTGAATTTCATAGAATTTCCAAATGACAAAATCTTATTCTTTTGATTTTTTACAACCGTTGAAAAGTATAAAACCATTCCAAGCTTGTGAGCTATACCAAAACTGGTGATAGGTCAGATTTGCTCCTGGGCCACTTTTGCTGACCCCTTGTCTTGGTGAATGAATGAGTGAAGGGGCCTCTCTGATAAGCTTCTCTGATAACCTCTGGTTCATGGAATTAGATTGTTGCTAATGAGTACAGAGAAAACCAGTTCTAGATATTTCACACCGTAGGCATTCAAGTAGTGTTTGATTGATACCATTGAAACAGAGGATTTAATTTTATTCATTAGACAGAAATTTCATGCAATATTATGGAAAATGTCTATTTTTATTTATACTAAGTAAAGAATTCTTTCAACACTGTATCAGATCTTAAACTGGGTTCAGGTAAAAGCAGAATACGTATGACTTAATTTATCACTGTTTCCATGTAGATGTTAGTCGTGATGCAATAATGTCTGTTCCTTTATTATTTTTTCTCTTCCACCTCACAGCTTTCTCCATCTCTGGTGAAAATAGCCAAGTGGTCATGATTGCCATTTCAGCGGCAGTAGCGATTATTCTCCTCACTGTTGTCATATATGTTTTGATTGGGAGGTGAGGTCACAATCTGTTTTACTATTTACTTTCATAATTGCTTGGTTTGCTGCCCCTGACTGCTGTTAAAATTTGAAGTGTTTTGACGAATAAGTGTTTTGCCACCACTTGTATTCTAGGTCCTTTTTCTCCTCCCTTTCTTTTTTTCTCCATCCTTAGTTTTGCTTTTCTGTTCTCCATTAAATTCCTGTCCCCACTCTCTAACACACACCACTTCTCTTCTCGCTTTTGACCCCACTCCTAGTTTTTACTTTCTTTTCCCAATTATCTCCTCACTCTTCAAATAACCCCAGATTTCCTTGACACTTTCTCACCCAGAACTCTGGTAACACTGCACAGTCCTAATCATTACCAATGGTGACTTTACCCTCCATTCTTTCTAACAGTAGTTGTTAAAAAATGCTATAAACACATTCTAAGGCCATTATAAAAACTGAACTGGAGGGGTCTGCACAGTAGGGAAGCAACTCTACATATCTCCTCATTAGGCAGCTTTCCAGGGTCTCCAGAGAAAAAGGCTTTCTATAGAGGATTTAGAAAATATGAAGCCATTAAACTTTCACTAAAGCATTTAATTGCTTGAGGAAAATGCTTTATTTTGTGTGCATTGCACACTCTGAGCATAGATAATTGTTTTAATATATTCTCCTTACGTATTCTCCTCTCTTGATTTACCTCTAGGTTCTGTGGCTATAACAAGTCAAAACATGGTGCAGATGAAAAAAGACTTCACTTTGGGAATGGGCATTGTAAGTTTCTAAACTTTGTTTTTTTTTTTTTTCATTTTGCCATTTCAGTTTTGGCAGTTGTTGATGTATAATTGGTAACTTCCCCTTGACAAAGAGAATTCAAAAGCAGTTTTATGGAAAAACTGAGTATATTCAATTTATTTTAGAAGGAGAAGGAAACGCATGGCTCTGTATTAAGTAATTTTTACATGGCTACATTTCAGCATACTTAAGCTAAAGTAAAGGGTAACCTGTGGTTTATACTCAAATAATGCACATGATGGGTAGTATGAAGTACAGTTAGCTCTGCCTGACTGAAAGGCAAAGCGTATCTTCAATTTCCTTGTTACTAGTCTAAATAGGAGACTTTCCTCATTCCTAACTGCCAAATAAATATAAACAACCTCTGTTTACATGAAGTGCCTTACTCCATTTTGTCAACCAACCAAGAAAGAGACTTTAAAATAAACTGTTTATATTGGAGTTACATGATATCCAACTCGTAATAAAGCCGGAACTTTCCCCCCACATTTTAATTTAGCCTTTGTAAAATATTTTTTAAAAGAAATACACTTTTAAGAAACAAAGTGTTTACAACTAACAAAAAGACAATTTTTTTTTAATCCTGGCGAAACAAATCATCCCAAGTGTATTGCTTTTCCAAACGATAGCTCAGCTTAGGGTGGCAATTACTAATCAGTGACCTTAAACGGAATAGAATGTTCTCATGGAAATTAATACAAAGACTACACCTCATGCTCATGTGCTTTAAAATAATCTCAATATAACCAATGTAGTGTGGTAAGCATTACTTTCTTTAGCATACACCATTGCCTTCCAAAATTATTTTCAAACCAACATGATACTTTGTATCAGTCATTGGATTGCCATCTAAAAATGTAGCTTTAGTTGTAACTCAAACATGCAGGGAGCATACAGTAGCTTGAAAAAAAACAGTCCATTCCTGGAACAATTCCCTTAGGGGTGAGGGATAAAAACTTACCTGTGAGGTGCCATGTACTCTACTCTAGTGATGGGCACATAAAAGCCCTGATTTTGGCATTATTCAATTCATCCATCTAAGAAAGTCAGTTGTATCCTCTTAATATTTTGAAATATAAAAAAAGAATGCCTTCCAAAATGTAAATTCACATGAGATGGAAACAGTACAAGATTTTGCAGAAGGATTGTTTTTTTCCTCCCATTATAGAGTTAATATAAAATAATTCACAAAAAAAGCCGAAGTACTACCTTCCTAATGTCAACATCACATCAGTCCAGATTATTTAGGATAATGATTCAAAAGTCTAAAAAGAATGCATGGACAAGTTATAGTATATTTGTTTTCGTTTTTTCCAATGGGTCCAGAAAACACTTAAGTTATAATCTCCACACACAAATTAGTCAGAACAATGACATTCTCGTGGATTAAGTTGCTCTTAGTTTGAGTTGGACAATTGATGTCAATATTGGCTTTAGTGCAAGACTACGTTGATTGGATTTTTTTGTAGGAATTGTAAGTCTTATGAATTTGGAGCTTTGATAAATTTTTGTGTGCCAGTTGCAAGCAGGTTCCTGTATCATCCCCGTCTGTTTTGCTGTTGGCTTTTATGGTGGAGTTTGTTGAAAGTTTAATTTTTATTTCAAATGTATAATATTCTTGTGATAGACAAACAAAAAAGAAATGCATTTTATCCTAGCTGCAAAGGCATAAAGTAACTTATATGCATGTCGTAAACTTTCTGCCTCTTAATACTACAGCTGGTTTATTTCAGACCATTTATTTGGTATTACTTTAAAAAGCTCTAGCTATGAACTATTCCCTCCAGCCTTGTTACAAATCCTATAATATTGCTTCAAAAGGAAAGAAATGTGTTTCACCTCCTAAGATCCTGTCCCCTTGCCCTTTCTGGCAGGGCCTTTTTACTTTTTGCTATCCTTAGGGCAACTCATGCTGGTAAAATGGAAATGTAAATTATTGTGTTTGCACAGAATGAGCTGTAAAGTAGTGCAGCTTAACACGTGTGCATGTGTTTATTATCTGGTTTTCATGACAGAGCCCAGTTACTCTGTATGTTGCCCTTAATTATTGGTGTGAAGGGATTATGTGCCTTGCAGCCTGAATCACCTGATTCCTGGAACCTCTGGGGTCAGCAGTTAAATATCAGCAGCCAAAGCTCCCACAGTGAACAGACCATTTTACTTGAGGTGGGGGTGGTGTTTATATTTGTAATTTTTCTCCCAAATGTCCTGTGGATGGAAAAGCAATTTATCTTATTTTAATTAAGAGCAATGAATATGATTGATTTGATTTTTATTTGGGGGTGATTATTTAATTTTCACATTATTTAGTAGTACATATATTCCCAAGGGCTTGGTGGTAGTGAAGAGTAATGCTAAAGCATACTTTCAATGCTTTTTAAAACCAGTGCTTATTTAAAAATATTTGAGACATTATTCCTAACAACTCATTTAAAAATCTTTGTAAATTCTGATGCCAGCAGATCTCCCCCAAATTGATTTTCTTAAATACAGCAAGATAAAGCATTTGTAATTGTTTATTTAAAAAAAATCAATTCTACATTATGTTTAAAGTATCGTTTTTTTCCTTGAAAAGAATTGCTAGGTTTTACCTTACTGTTACTAAGCAGAGGCAAATCAAAACTGGAAAATCATATATCATAGACACAATCTGGTGTGAGTCTTCATTAAAATGGAACTAAATTGACTAAATTAAAAGATTTCCAACAAGACTTGTCTCCTAACATATTTTAGTAACTCTATGGTAACTTACTTTTACAGTATTCTTTACTACAAAGCAAGAAAAATATGACAGCTTTCCTTAATCTGTTTCTTATTTTAAGGGTAAAGAGTTTTAGTAGTGATGATGTTAGAAGTCATTTTAGCATAATAATAAAATATAGCAGACTATTGTATTAATGGGTGACCCTGCCATCTGTGTTTTTAGGAAGGAATAATGTTATATGGCAAAAGCGTGCAACCTGATCTGTGAACTCAAAAGAAATGGACATTTCTGAGCCTAAATTCTACCACCAGGACACCTTTATGATATTAATAATTATAAGCATTCTCAACAAGGGAACTACTAATTAGGTCAATAATTTCTATCATTTACTGAGCATGACTTATGGAACAGGCTCTCATGCAAGTCATTTGAATAATAAGTTTCCTAGAGTTTTCTCTCTCAGAGGCCTAACTTGTTCTTTTTGCTGAGATATCCAAGTTAGAAAAACTCTAAAAGTGGAGCTCTCACTTCAAAAGCTACTCCACTCAAAGTTTACCCAAAGCAAGGCCTAAGACTTGAATTTTCCCATTTCTGTGGATGTTGACTTCCTCAATAGTGGTGTCTTTTCAAATTTTCCACACCCTGTCTCAGGCTGGAGAGCGGCTGTTCTTTTGTAGTAGCAGCAGGCAGAAGCAGGAATGATATCAGCCTTTCTTCTACATTCTCCATTTGTTCCCTCACCCCCCTGCCATTCCTATTGCGCTGTGTCAATGTCACCCAAGAAGTAGCTGAGGAAAATAGAGTTTTTACCTCCCCTCTCTCTGAGCCACTGTTTCTTTTATAACCCATTTATTCTTATGCCCATGTTTCTTTACTCAAAACCTCTGTGAAAGCTTCACAGGAACATAAATTAAAATGTATTGTGACCATGGGATTCATGAAGTTGTCTTGTAGTTCAATGAACTGATCATTTGTTAAAACAAACTGTGAAATCCTGGACTTGGCGTGATGTTCACAGTGTTAAAGACTTTCCAGAACTGCTGGCATCTACCGTCTTTACACCCATTTAATACAAACCACAAAACGAACTCAAGGAAATGTTTGGTCCATACAGAGTGTTCTATTTTGAAGTAATATGGGAAATGACAATGTCTGATTTTATTTGTTAGATTAGGAAAAAGAAAAAAAAAAACACTTCAATAGTTAATGTAATGGATGAAAAGAATATACCACAATTAAACATCCATGTTCCATGCTAAAGCAATGTTATCAATATTACAAAAATTAAAAGCAAAATCAATAATATTCATATACTATGTGAGTTAAGTTATAATTTTCTTTAACGTTAGAACATGTTTTTCTACTTTAATAACTCTAAGGACCCCCCTTTAAAAATTCAGTTTCTTTCATAGAAAGATAACTTATTGGAAGTTGCAAATTCTCTCTAATGTGAGTTATTTTTTCCAGCTGATAGGGATTTCATTAATATAAAATCAAATCCAAAATGATTCTTCTGAATCATTTGACTGTGATATTTTAATTATAGACTATCATTAAAATTTTCACCTTTGCTTAATAAACAAATATATTATGAAGGAGATTTATATTTAATAAATTAGCTCCTTAATACTATTACTAAACTCACAGACAATACTTATATCACATTTAATTATGTTGAAGAGCTATGCAATAAGATTTCAGCGCATTTATACTATATTGGTGTGTGTATAGTATATACATATATACACATACTAACAGTGTAAAGGAGAACTGTAATTGCACTAGGGGATTTTGATTGTGAATATTAATGAACGTAGTATAGCATCAGACAGAAGACATACCATTTTAGATCCTTTAATTAATTTATCTGTAATCACAGCAATTATCTAAGCTTATAAAAGTATTTTATATATACT
This sequence comes from Eulemur rufifrons, assembly GCF_041146395.1. Classification (NCBI taxonomy): domain Eukaryota; kingdom Metazoa; phylum Chordata; class Mammalia; order Primates; family Lemuridae; genus Eulemur; species Eulemur rufifrons. The sequence goes on from NC_090989.1 coordinate 39,912,926, forward strand.
TGGATTTATTGTCAGATATTACATTGTGATAGATATTTAGTAGTGTTTGTAGGATCATGAATATGTAATAGCACAATAGTGTTGACTCATTAGTGCTTACAAATAGTATCTCTAGGCCTACTCAACTCTGAACCATCTTCCTTCTTAAAAATCCCTTTTCTTGAATGTTCGCTTTCCTTCTAGTGTTTTTGCAGAGAAAATTCTTCTTTGTGGTTCTTCTTTATGTTTCATCATGGAGAACTTCTTTTCTTAAATTTCTCAACACTTAGTCCAATATCTCTGCCAGTTTCTATGGTACCACAGAATCAACTAAAGGCTGCACATCTTATTGGTGTTAGGACATTTTTTTAACCAATAATGTTATCTTAAAATTTGCTGAGAACAGTTATAAATCTAGCTAAAGTAATGCCTTTTTTCCTTTTCTTAAACAGTAAAACTTCCAGGTCTCAGGACTTACGTTGACCCACATACATATGAAGACCCTACCCAAGCAGTTCATGAGTTTGCCAAGGAATTGGATGCCACCAACATATCCATTGACAAAGTTGTTGGAGCAGGTAACCACCTCAGAAATCCTACTGCCCACCTAGTCCTGCATGCACATCACAAGTTCAAGACTGTGAATAAGAATATTACCTGAGATTGCTCAGTCTCTGAGGCCTATTATATTGCTATGGAAAGGGGAATTTTCTGATTTCATGATCAAAGGCAAGCAATAAATAAATGCGGCATTTAATGGATTGTAACGATTTCAAAGGTGCCAGACTTACAGACTCACAGACCATGGCTGACTTTTATTTATTGCATTTCAGAGGTGGCAGCAGCAACCACTCAATCTCCTCATGGCTACGCTGATCATGTGTTACAAAGCCTATTTGGCTAAATAGGGATAACGGGATAAAAGTGTGTCTCACTTTAGACAAGCCTGGTAATTGAAAATTTTGATTTTCAATTTTAGAATCTTCTTTGGAATTATGAAAACCAAATGACACAAGATAAAATCATAAGACATTTTATATGAATTTAATCACAACTATCTTGAGTGGATACTTTAAATAACATAAAGTGTTCCACTTTAACATTGGCTTAACTTCACATTTTCTTAATTTATTTATGTTAAAGCTGTGTTTATACTGTCCTCTCTTTGCTCTAGTCATTAATTTACTCAATCATAAGCTCATTACTACCTATGAAGCGATTATTATAGTAGTTGCATGTTTCCAAGAAAAAATTCAGATATTTGTGAAATGATAGTATTTGATACCCTTACACAGAAACACATGAACAGCCTTAAGATGTCCAGTAAGCATGAAGAGAAAACTACTATAAAAAAGTAAAATTGAACCATGCTCAACAATAGAGTTTTGCACCATCATCTCATCCTTCAGTGCTTCTCTTAAACGCAAACTAGGTGTGTTGATGCAGGAATTAGAGGAAAGATTGAGAAATTAACTCATTGAATTATGCATCACATTTTCTGCAAGTACTATATTTATATATTTATGACTGATGCTTCTTTACAAAATGTGCATATAATTTTCTGTTTCCTTTTCTATACACCAAAGCAGTATTTAAAATTCAAGCAGTAGTTAGTATTCGAACAGGACGATCTGAGTAATTCGTATTATCTAAATAAGATGACAATTTACTGAAGCTTCTCTTTAATTTTCTTAATGTCTTATCCATCTAAAACTCACATGTGTGGGTAATATTAAACTATGAAACTGTGTTAATAGCAGGAAAATAGAGCAGCTACTTCTTTTTCACAGTCTAAGACTTGAAAGTCTACACATTTACTGTACCTCTGTGGTAATCCAGTGCCAAAACAGGTAGATATTGTTAACGCTGTTTCCTTTGTACAGTGCTGCTTTGCGAACAGCTGCACGACGCAGAGAGTTTTTGTTTGGCAGGTTGTATTGTTTCCCCATAAGAGCACACTTTTCTCCGGCGTGGAAACTGTAGTAGCAAATGCAACATAAGGACTTTGCATACACAGCTGGAGAATCTGACAAGAGGAGGAAAAGGCTACAAGAGGAGGAAAAGGCTGCATACATTGCCTTGATTAGGCTTCAGAAGGTGGTCATTACCAAGAAAGAATATGAAATCCGTACTTTGTTAACTACTAATTTTTCAAACATTTTTGTTTTGTAAGATTTAAAATATGTACAAAGTAGATGAAATAGTATACTATAATGATCCTGCATTTACTCATTTTTACAATAGCTTCAATAACAACAAATGCTACCCTTGTTTCATACATATACTTACCTACTTCCCACATCCTTTTAAATTTTTTAATATAATGTAATGCTATTCATAAAATTTAATAATTATGCTAAATTGATTAGCAACTATCTTCCATTGTTAGAAAAGCTAACCTTTCAACCAATGATATAACATTCATAATCAATGAAATTAATGGAATGATTCTGTCTTTCTCCTCTCTCTCTCTCTCTCGGCTAATTCTTTAATTTTCTGCCAGAGATTTTATATAAATTAATAGATGTAAGAGAAACTCTAATTTATGCATTGAATTATCAGAATTATACCTACATTTCAAATAATAAAATTAAAATTCAGTAGCGAATGAACTTTCTCAAAGAAGAAAAATTCTATTAATGAGGAATTCATCACTAAAATTCCTATTTTTATCTTTCAATCCAATGATTCTTTCAAAGATTAAACATTAGAAATTTCTGAAGAAATAAGTATTTATTAAGCCCTTAATTTATGGTAGGCATTCACATGATATTTGATTTTATTAGCCTTTTTAGATAGATATTTCCATTTCAGCACACAAGAAAGCAAAAACTGAGAGTTTAAATGGCCATGGTCATACCAAAATGGGAAACCAAAATTTGAATCTTGTAGTTTCCAACTTCAGACCCCATACTGGACACTGGAGATTATAATATGCCTTCTTCATAGAATTTTTGTAAGGGTTAAATTAGATAATTCCTGTCAAGCACTTCGTTGGCAAACAAGCATTGGGCTTGTCTTACTAAAACAGAGGGAGAGGGGGCTTTGAGACCAGTGTAGGGGAAGGCTCATTCTACTTCAGTACACACAGATTTTATTCCTCTACTTTAAATGAAATTAAAGTAAGACATTTTATTTTGAGCAACTTTTACATTGTATATCTTAAATCAGAATACAATGCATATTCTCATAAAGTATGCATATTTCAAAAGCAAATAAAAACTGCTGCCCTTATTAGATTAAAAGAAATCAAGATCTGGTAGTTTATACACAGAAATAACAGAATCTAAATTTTCTTTCTTATGAGTACAAAGTTAATTGAATAAGACAATATAAAACTTGGCTAGATGGAAAGATTGAGATTTGTGTTTTCCCAGTCTTTTTAAACTTTTTCAACAGTTATATTAAATTATTATAAAGAGAATTGAATTAATATTTTGCATTTCTATGTCTTGTAAAATGTATTGAAGACCATTTCTAGCATTTTCTGATGAAATAAACATTACTAAATTTTGTGATTTTTAAAAATTAGCATTAATCTGTTTTTATGAATTTTGAAGGTAGTTATATATGTACATGTACATGTATCCAAGTTTCCCACTTGAAATTTGAACTTTCTCCCTTGATCTCTCTTGTAAGGTACTCTTACAAAATGTACTTTATAAATGCTGACTGGACTGTTATCACCATAATCATTTCTTACATTAACATAGCATTTGGCATTTTACAAAGCACTTTTATATTCATTTATCAGTTTGATCTAAACAGAAACTCTTGAGAGGTAGATGGATAATTTATCCTTCTTAAGAGAGATCTGAACTCAGAGAGATACATAGTGACTAACACTTAGTTGACACTTACTATGTGTCTGGCACTTTTGCAAGTACTTTATATACATTAATTTTTTTAACTGCACAACAGCCTTATGAGGTAAACACAATTGTTGTCCCCATGTTATAGATAAGGAATCAGAGGCACACAGAGGTTAAGCTACTCCCTTAAAATCACACATGTAACACAGGATAGAGGCAGAATTAGACACTATGCAATTTGGTTCCAGGATCCGTGCTCTCTACCACAGCTTTCTACTATCCCTGCTATAAACTGACAGGTAACATGCCACTTAGAATATGTGGTGATGACATTTGAATTGAAAACATTATCCATGATACCATGTTGACACATGATAATGACAGAACTTTCATTCAGAAGATTAGTTTATTATGGGTGTCTCTTTATGGTTTGCCCAAACTTAATGTTCCCACAAAGCAAACTGGAGCTCTCTGGCAATGTTCAGAAAACACCGTATGAGGAGAGAAATTCTTACTCTTGGTTACAAATTCTAAGAATTATTTGCATTCCTCATAACGTCTCTTCTTTTAACACTCTCCCACATTTATAATGACATATTCTCCTTTGGAGTTAGCAAGATCAATGAACTTTCTCAAGTTCTGCTTCTTAATTCTCTGTATAGCCTAAGGAACATTATAGGTGTAGATATCATTATTTGCATTACATTTCCTCAGAAATAAACTGCTCTTGCCTTGTTCACCATTATATCTTTGTGTGCTTCACACTGTCTGCCATACTGTTACCAGTTGATGAGTATTTGTTAAATAAATGCATGAATATCTGCTTTTGAACTTTAAGTGATGTTGCCAAGTTACAGAAAAAGACATTGGCAACAAACAAAAACAGTGGCAAGACTGGATACCTGGGGAAGAGTTAGGTCCTAGGGAAGTTAAAGTTTCCTGGAGAAAGGCAAGCCATTTGTCGTCATGTTGTTAGTAAATGGGACAACTGCTACTTTTGTGAGTCCAACCACTTATTTGGACGCAAAAATAGAGTAGAATCACATCACTTCTCTCTGGCTTTCATATAGGGAAGGAAGCTCATAGAAAACTCATAGTGAGAAAGTTGGACCAAGAATGTTATTTCATTCCATCAAGAGCCAAAAATATTAACCATGTAATTAATCCTAGAATATATCAGAAAAAATTATCATTTAATATTAACCATTCTTTAATGTGGTACAAAACAGATCTAATAATCCGCACAACATTAGAAGTGCTGTGCACAAGAAACATTCTGTGGCACTACTCTGTGGCAATCTTTAGGGCAGTGTGGGGACGGAGAAGTAAATGTAGAAGGGCCTCTTCTTGAAGGAAGCTCAAAATCCAATGAAAGAGTGATGGTAAATCTTCTCAGTAACAATGCATACTGAAGGTAGTGCCCATACTAGTTCTAGACAATTTTATATCAATTTGGCTAGAATATTTAAAAGTAAGCAATACTCCATATTCAACAAATTCTGGATTAATTGCACATTTAAGACAAATTTTTATTGAAGACATTAAGTCTAAGAAAATAGTTCTATAGTAAATCCTTAGATAAGCCATACTATGTTTTATTTGATACTTGTTGTTTTCCTCCCAGAAGCCCAAAGAACTTTATAGCCATTATGTCAGTAATGCAACACACCAATACTCCAATAACATAAATTGATAGCAGATGCTTTCATTCTCATTTTCAGAGAGTCTGAGTATATAGCCAAATTGGCCCTCTTGGTAAAAACAGAATAAACACATCTGAAATTTAATCCAGTGTTCAACTTTAATCACTATCTGTGCTGTCCTGTTAATTACCCTGAAATAATGGTAGCTATGAGAACAAGGGGTAAAAAGTCTAGTAGATGCAACTTTCAACTTATCTTTTGTTATTTCATTTTGTATGATTTCATTGTATGGTACTTTAAGATATATGTAGCTTCTTCCAAGGTCCATTTTCCATGAGGATGTGAATATCCTAAGGTTTCCTAGGCAGTCTTATATTATTATCATCCAAAATAATTTGGAGTACTATAGTGTACATCTTGCAGGTCAAAGGCACAAATGTTTTCAATGAAATTATTGAGAGAAAACAGTTGCTCTTTACTGATGATTTTTTGTTGTGTAATTCCTCCTATTTTCTTATTGTTCTTCTGCATTCTAACAGGTGAATTTGGAGAGGTATGCAGTGGTCGCTTAAAACTGCCTTCAAAAAAAGAGATTTCAGTGGCCATCAAGACCCTGAAAGTAGGCTACACAGAAAAGCAGAGGAGAGACTTCCTGGGAGAAGCAAGTATTATGGGACAATTTGACCATCCCAATATCATTCGACTGGAAGGAGTTGTTACTAAAAGTAAGTCAGACATAAAGATCCGCCTTTGTGTGTGTTGAGCAAAGGTTGTTTAAACCCAACTCAACTATTTAAAAATTTTGATCTTTTTTCATAAATATCTCAGTTTTAACAAAAAGATTAGTTTAGGATTAACGTGTCTCTCTTTGACAATAGAGCAAAGATATTTTACTAGTATTATATTGAGTGCCATTTTAGATCTTCAAAAATATTAGGAGCTAGACATTAGACTATCTAAAGACATGCTGACCAAATGATAATTAAGAAAAGAATTGTAGAGAACTCTCAGTTATGTAGAGTAACAAGGAAAAACAATCACTCCATTTTGACAGGAACACCCAGTGAGCTGCCTTTTCTTTTATTGTTCACCAGTCTGATTTAAGTTTCCAAATCTTTACCTAGCCCCTGAACCCCTGACTTTAGGAAAAATGTGGGAGTCTTGGAAATGCTTCTGAGCTGTAAAGATTGGGATCACTATAGACTCAAGGCCTTTTCTTGGTTCTCTGTGGATTTTAAATAGTTCTGATCTGAGGTCACAGGTGGGTTCTCGACTGTTCTGGGGAAGCTCTGGCTCACAGCCCATGATAGAGATACGAATTTATTTCCATGATAGTTTCTCCAGCCAGGCTCAAAAGGCATCCTGTGAGGCAGATCTGTGATTTTTGGCTCTAATCCCAATGAAAACCTCTTGAGAATGCTATGGGGCTTTTTTTTTTTTCCTCCAAGATTTTGAAGCACAGAATGAAGAATAAGCAAAATTGGCATCATACTCCTTAGAGTGAAAGACAACATATGCCAGGGAATTTGGCATCCTTTAGGGGATAATTCATTGGCACCACATTTACATGCTCTATGGTTACCAACAGACATTACTCATTATGTTTTTCACAATGATATTTCCCTTTAACATTACATAGAACATTTTCCAAATGGTACTAATACCTATTTGCAGTCTAGTGTGATTTAAAAGGCATTTCCTTCCTCACGAGAGCAGGGTATACTTGAAATATACTTTGATTTCTTTTTAAGTCTTTATATATAATGAGTGGGATTAAGAATTTAACAATGTAGAATAGTTTAACCACATACTGTGTGCTCCTGTTAAGTCTTGTAAGTAGTATTTTTTTGCCTTTTTGCTCCTAAAAATCAGGCCATATTAATAGTAACATTAAAACATTTTCTGTTGAAAAACATATTTTTATATGTTTTAAATTAATAATAAAAGCACTTGGTAGCAGTACCAAGGATTGGGGAAATACATGAATCCTTTGTTCCTTCTGGACAAGGCTATGCTATTTTTTATCTGTAGAATTATAGTAGCACATCTCACTGGGATATTAATGTCATTTACCCATTCAACGCCTTCCATGACATCCTCAGGTGGTGGTCCTTCAGATCTTGATACTCCTGCGGAGAGAAAACTCACTGGTACCTGTGCAGCCATTCTTCTAACTCTCAATTTTTCAAGTTTTTCATTATGAAATATCTGTTATGTGCCTGCCGTAATACTGTGGCATCATTTCATTCTTACCACTAACCTGTGAATTAGATGTGATAATTTCTCTTTTACATTTGAGCAAATGATAATTGCAAAGGATAAGTAGCTTGTCTAGCTAGAAAGTGTTAGACATAGCATTGGGAACTTATTCTGTTCATTTCATCTCTATCCTCATCTCTGGACTAAAACAGGTTTCTATTTTTTTCTTTTATTTTACTTATTCTTTTGGTTTTTTAAATTTTCTTTAACAACTTGATCATGGAAAGGCATTCCTCAAGCTTCAAAAAATTTCTGGAGAAAATTAATAACCCTTAATACCTAAAACAAAAGATAAACTCTCAAAGAGGGCAAGAATCCAAGTAATTTGATGGTCAGTGACCAAAATAGACCCTGGATGATAGTAGATACTTAATTTACCAGTGTTGAAGAATGAAGATTGATTAATTGATGAAGGAAGGGAAAAAGGAAAGAATAGTGTCTTCTTTAGTGTTCAATTTATTAAATTGAATTCATTTTTGAAAGAAGTGTAATTTTATAACTGCTTGCATCACTCAGGGAATGATGAAGAAAACAACTACATTTTGATGTGGATGGAATTATCCCCTATCTTCTCCAACACCTACAAGTCAGAAAAAATAAGATAATAGATGCTATCAAACAAATATTAGGTTTAAATTTAAGCTTACCCTAATAGGCTCTATTGTTTTGTCAAACATGAGTTGATGGTTTTGTTTCCAGAGTCATGAATTATTGAAAGCTACCCATTATATTTTGCTATTTCCTATGAAACCATATACTGAATGAAAAGCAGCATTGAACTATAACTATGGTAGCAAATTTTCTTGGATATAAAAATGAAATAATTATGAATTATGGTAACCAAAGAAATCCATAAATCTTCAAGACAAAAATGCATTAAAAATGACCTTTAAAAATTGAAGTTATTATACATTAAATATCTTATTCAAGTCTGAATCTTTAACATTCTAATATGGATTACAACTGCCTTATTCTTAGGGTGAGAGTTCTAAATTTGATATATCTCCCTGGTCAAATAAGCATGTAAGAAGCTGCCAAATCTGACTATATAAATCCCAGTCATCTCATATATTGTAAACATAATAGAGTAGTAGCCCTAGAATTGGATTTTTTGGACTCCTTAGTGGCATATTTATAAGCTCTAAGTCTGGCACCCTGTAACATCTGAGAGGGAATAGAAACTCCTTATGAAGAAGTTAATATGTTGTATTTAATACATAAATACGGCAATTTTGTCTCAAAAAAATGCTATTTATTCTTCTACTATTGTTTTCTTTGTTTCCTGAGACTATATGACTTCTAAAACAATCTACCTACAGAGTTCAGAAACAAATATACACACACACTAGAGTGATGCAGAGCTTATAACTTAATGACAAAATTGTATTTAAAAAAGAACAAAAGCATATCAATATCCAGAGAATATATTGATCTGATTGATAAGAATAATTGATCTGAATTCAAGTTCTGACTTATCCTTACTGGTTGTGAGACTTCCTGCAAACTGGAGTATTCACAGATACTTCTTCACTTGTAACACGGAATTAACAGTACTACTTTTTTATTTCTAGATACTTTTAAGATCAAATGAGATCACGTAAGAATACATTAAATGACAAAGAATTATGCAAATCTAAATTAGTCCTCTGGTAAAGTTTGAGATTTTACCAGTTGTTATGGGTGTATAGAAAAAAAAATTGAAAATAATTTTTTTTTCACTCAAAGATAATTTTTTATTATTGCTATTAAATTGTGTGCTTTGAACATAAGGTCTAATATAATGTATCATTTTCAAATCATTTAAAGAAAGCTTTTTATCATATTTTAATTTATTTGAATTGAGCTATAAACAATTTTAATGGTACATTTTGAGCCTGATAGTCTTAAACAAAAGAAGGTGAGAGAGTCTCTGATCTTCAAAGTAGCAGAAAGCTGGGGGTACAAACTCTGCTCAGAACTAGGTACTAACACGTGTTATCAATTTTAGTTGAAGTTCAAAAGGATGGAACTTGTTTTTAGCAAATGTTTAATATTTCTGCCATCACACCATTAGTCAAATGATGTTCAGGCTCCAAGAATACCATCCATTGGCCACTTTTCACCTAGTGAAAGAGAAGGAATTGATGTATTTTTTTTCCTTAGATTATTTTCTGAAAATTAAAAAAAAACTACCAAGCAATTTAACTATAGCCTTACATTATTAAGAAATGTCATGGGCAGAACATTAAGAGGATTTCTCATAACTGAAACTTATCTGTACTGTTGTGAGCATCCACTTTGCACCAAAACCTTAGCCATTGGTTTGCACTTTCCTATTTCCTGCACTTAGGATGAGGAAACAGTGCTGGAATAAGATGTCACTATTTAATAATGATGCCAAATTTTGTTATTTCTTGTTTGCTTCTAAAAGTTTCCTTCTGCATTTGTCTCAAGGGTATTACACTTCATGTCATTTTCTTAATAGACAACACATATGTTGTGCTTATTTTAGTAGTAATTTACAGAAATAGTAAGAATAAAACATTTTGGAAATTCTGGTGACACAAATTTATATCATGAATTCATAATTGCCAATTGATAAATGAGTTCAGAACATGTCTAAGTGCCCACATCAACAAAATTATGAAAATATCTGCTCAATATATGAGAGAAAAAATAAGACAGGAATGCTATTTCTACATGTTTAAAAAATTTTTATTTCTTCATCACTGTACACCTATGTCTCTTGGAAGAATTGGCCACATTTGAATTATAAAAGTATATGATGTATATTTTCTTCAATTATATAGATAGCAAGATTTTCTGATAGTTTTGAAGGATTAAATACAAATTATAAAATTTGTTAGAGAATGACTTGCATGTGCCTAAGACTGCTCTTTATAGATCACTACTTTAAACATAAAGTAATTCTCATAAAAGAAGACAAAATATAATGATACACTAGTTTAATAGCTGAATAATCCTGAGTAATACACAAACTTTTGCAGAAAGGGAGAAAAAAAATCACCATTAACTCGTAAGTCTAATAATATATTGATACCAAACTATACAACTGTTATCAGAAAGTAAAATAACAGTTCATTGTAATGAATTATGATGTCATATCTATCAACATATTAAAAATACTATTTTATGCCCAAGGTTGGTTTAATATTTAGTAATTAAAAAAATTTACAATATTAGTAGATAAAAAGAAAAATCAATCTTAATAGATGCATAAAATTGCTATTTTAATTTAATTTTTCTTATTAGCACATATAGAAAATATGTTTGCCTGATAAAAGTATGTAAACACTCCCCAAATGAAACAAACACACATTATATTCAATAGTAAAACATTAAAATATATTTTGAAGTAGGAACATCAAGCCTGCTATCATTACTTAATTCAGTACTATACTGAAGATCTTAAACTTTTCAAATTACACAAGCAAATAAATAAAAGGTAGAAAGTTTTAAAAGGAAAAACTAAAGCTTTTTATAAAATCAAGTGAAGCATATTCAGAACTCTATGTTCATTAATTACACTTATTGTATGACTACCTCTGACTGGAGTAAGGGAGAGTAAGCTATAGCTTTTGTGTGCAAAGATACTAAATTTTGTTTCAAGTTAAGCATAAATAAATTTAAAAATGTTTAAATCAGCTTAGTCTAAAGCATTCTATGTGTTAGGATTGATAAAATATGATTGATTAAGGAAGACTTGGAGAAAGAGTTTCTCAGTCTAATTTTCAAGAGAAGGATTATCCTTAGCCAGTCTGAAATTATAGACATAATCTGATAAATTGTAACTGGCACACTGCTAAGTGCTGGATTGAGAACTACAGACAAATGCAGTTGGCCTCTGCTCTCATTCACTCACAGACCAGTAGATGTAATACGGGTAATTTCAACAGAGTAATGTCTTGTTTAAAATAGAATTTGGAGGACGTTGCCCCATAGTTTTATAATGATTTAATGAGAAACACTCAGAAAGAAAAATACCTTAATTCATTCATTTTATCAGTTAGTTTGATCTAATATATGAAAATCTATAACTAAAATATTTTCTTTCTCATCAAAGATGATTCAAGTCTTCTTTCCTGGAAATAGTAAGGCACATTTTGTCAATTTTCTTTAACTCCCCTTTTACTGTTTATGATTTTTTTTTTTTTTTTGCTTCCACCCTTGTTCTAATTATATATGCTAGCTTCTAAGGTAAGGTCAATGATTTGGATTTTATTAAATTAACTCATGGATCAGTGTATGTTTAAGTTTTTTGAAAATAAGATGAAAAGCATTAGACACAATTACTGTTGTTGATAGGAGCTAATAGTATTTTCTTTGGAAATGAATTAAATTTCAATAATTTGTAGTATTTCAATAATTGATAAACATTTTTATGTTCAAAGAAAAATAGTTAAGTCTAAAAACCAACATTTATTTTAAAATTGCAAAGAAAATATATTTGACTGACTTTCTATTTCTCTCTCTCACACATGTTATCTTACTCTTCTTTTTATAGAAAATGTGGTTAAGAAGGTTGTGGTGAAATAGCCACGGCTGAATCTGGAATTGTTAGACATTTTGAATCACATTTCTTCTGTCATCAAGCAGTGATTCAATGATTAGTAATATCTCTGAGCCACTGGGGATAGTTGGGGAAATGAACTGATTGTAACAGACTGATTTGCTTCCCTTTACTCTAGAGTTGTGAAAGCTCACCATTTTATTTATACTCAAGCCAATTTAAGAACAAAAGCACAACTCTACTGCAAATTTTGCTTTGTTCATTTTTAATGGAGTCTTATTTCAGTGAGTCGTAGAACAGTACTTTCATTGAGTTTAGTATGGAGACCCAGATCTGTTTTGGAGTCTCCAACAGCAGTGAATGATACAGGCTCTATCTCCAGAAAGGTGATCATGTCATTTGTAAATCAAAATACACATGAAAGAGCATGCAAACTTGAGTGCAAATATATGGCATAATGTGAAGATGAGCTGGCCTTTTATAAATAATTTTTCACTATGTTAGAAATAGCTCTTACCACTATTGCAGTCTCTTTTTCTTTAACCCTATTTATCATAATCAAAATCACAAGGGAAACTCTAAGATACTGCTTTCCAAGGTAGAATATTTGTAATTCTGTTTACTCTTTGTACATTTACTTTCCTGAATCTTTGAACTTAATGCAAAGCACATTTTCAGACTTGCCCATCTTAACTGATGTGTTTATAAATACCTAAATTATAGAGTTAAATGCAGCCTGATCTGATTTCTGAATGGTCATGGGGCTTGGACTTAATTGACTGGTTTGATTTTTCAGCTACTTTTATTTCTCTTGCCAAACATTCTACTAGACATGCTAATGAGAAGTGAAATGGCCGTAGGCTGGGAGCCAGAAGGAAAGGAGTGATAAGCAAAGGTCTGAGTAGTACAAAAATACAGTAACTGGCCAATGTTATTGAGAGTTGGTGGTGTGACGCAAAATATCTGTGACTACACCGGAAGTATGCATTGAATTTTGATAGCGTATTATTCTTTCCAGAATGGTACTAAGAAAGGAAGACAGAAATTCATGGTGATTTATGGAGAACATGCATATGCAGAATTTTATTCATTCATTCATTTCATTTCAGGCCTTGTCTCTGGGACCAGTCTTTAGGCATCTGATACTAGTTCAGGAGAGATCAAAGTTTCCAAGGAAATGGTGAAGTTTCCTTTTCTTTCTAAATATTTCCAGTTAAAGTTTAGTTAGAATTTTGAAAAAGCAAGTTCTAAAGAGGCTGAAGGTTTTGGCTAAAAGTACTTTTTAGATATCATTACATTAATTAGATTTACATGATGAGGCACATAAAATGTATAGCTAAATCAGTCTTATCTTAATGGAAAATAGATCAATTTATCAATTGATTGTAACATATGTGAAAATTATCTAAAAATTTTTATAGAATTTAAATAGTTTTTTCTCACCTCAGTAAGTAAGACATACTTCCTGGGATATATTCAAGTTACTAAATATAATAAGTATAACCTTCATGTACTAATTCATAATTTACAAGTATAAATTAATACTTTTCACTTATGAAAGTAAATAGATTTTTAAAATAGGTTTTTAAATCTATTTTAAAAATATCTTATTTGCTCAAGTTCTTTTAGCAGTACTCAGTTAAGAATTAACTCAGGTCTTCTGGACTTGGAACAGAAATGATTTTCCCTCTTCTTGTAACATGATGAATTTATAATTAAAGCAACATTATAGCAACAGTAAAGTAAGAGAATTACAATGTAGTAATATACATAGGCTTTGACATCATAGAAAGTCATGTTTAGGATTTACTTAACTACTAATTATTTTACTCTAGTAAGTTACTTAAATCCACAATGCTTTCAGGTGAGGAAACAGTAAAGTTGGAATAGAGCATATTACTAAAATATAAGTATGCTGTGAGGATTAAGTATGATGTAACATATGTCAAGTACCTAATGCAATGTTACACAATTCTAATTATGGAAACAAAATTCCTTGTATTTTCTGTATATCAAAAACATTTATTTTGTATATTTCTCTTTCTTTTTCAAATATTTGTTTTGCATAACTTATTTTCCCAGTTGCTATCATAATGTATATATAGTTATATGTTCAGCTAATATTAGTTATATTTTTATAACATTATACTGTAGCAATTATCCAAAGTGCTACAGTCTTCAGGGTCATCATTTTAATTCTAAATGATCCACAAAAGTGACATGCAACAATTGACTAAATCATTACCTATGGTTGAACATTTATTCTATTTGTAGCTCTATATATCCAATGTACTTAGCACTTTTGTTTCTGATGTTTTCCATGTTTTAAATGTTTCCGTCAGTATAAATTTCTAAGAGTAATGGCGTCATGCGTTCAGGTTGCAACTTTTGGCTTTATGACTTGTTAACTGCGTGGTGCTGAGAAAGTTAATTAACCTCTGTGTCTCAGTTTTCTCATGTGTAAAATGGAAATAATAATTAAAATGTTAATATATATAAAATGATTAAACCAGTATCTTGCACATAATAAGTGCTATATAAATACATTAAACTGTTGAGTTAAAGGTTTACTGGTACTTAAGGCCACATATTTCCAAAATGGTTATTACAAGTTACTGCCAATAGCAATTTTAATTTTAGTGTTATTTTCCTATTAAATACAGCAAGGATTTTGTAATTTTAATGTGTTAAATATAGGTAAAAGACTATAATTATTATTAACTTTTTTGTAGAACTTTTATGTAGAATCTATGAAAGCAGGAATTTTGATCTACTTGTTTCCAACTAACCAGCACAAAAGAGAATACCTAGCACATAGCTTGGTAAATACCCATGGAAAGAACAAATACATGTTGAATTCCTGAATTTATCTTGGACTTGAAGGCAGAAATACTTGATTTTGAAGATTAGCTAAGATGAAATTAGTTAGAAAGAGGAAAGGGGCATATTTTGTATTCACTGAAAGCCATGCCAAATAAACCAATTTAGGTACTGTAGGTTATGGGCCTTTATTCTGAAAACCAATCTCCTCCAACTTTTGCTTTTTTAAGTTATATTTTCTATTGAAACCTAAGGTGGTGGTGGTTGTTTTTTTTTTTTTAATTGCAACTTTTTAAAATTTGGAGGACAAGAAAAATTCTTACATCTTTGTATTCACTGGGTGTATCAAAGTGTACATATATGTCCATTGTATGATATTTGTTGAACTGTGCTGATTATTTAATTTCTTATTTGCCATGTATCTAGGTAAGCCAGTTATGATTGTCACTGAATACATGGAAAATGGTTCATTGGACAGTTTCTTACGTGTAAGTAAAAAATTTTATGTGTGCATGTATATATATGTGTATGTATATGCATGTATATACACACATGCACACACATCCACATATATGAATAAATTGCTGAAAATGTTAGAGACACCGTCTAATATTGTGCCAAGCAATTAGGTAATCTAAGTTTAAAGTAAAACTGAAACTTTCAGAGGCTAAATAGCAAGAAGACTATAAAATTGCATCTTTATTTTGTAGCATTCAAATGTTAATGATTTGTATTTTTAAAACAAATTCTGCATTCTTCAACTTTTTGTACTGTCAAGATCTCCATCAGTTAAAATAAAAATAAAAAAACCCTAAAGCAAGATATAAAAACACTGATGTAAGACAAAAACATTACCTTTTCTTTATTTAAAGTAATCTCAGTCTGCTAGAAGATAGAACACCTACCTCCCACATAGTGCTGTCCACCCAGAAAATAAGCATTTGCTATAATGCTAAAGTATATACATTCTCAATTTAGAGATATAATTTTTGTTATATATTTTAATCTTTTAAATTTAGAAGCTTTATACTTTAATGTATTTTAGCATGCTATATGTCAATGTAATATATTCAATATATTAAATATTAATATATTTCAACAAATATTATGTTCAAAAATGTTATGAAGTTCAAGACACTTCCAATTACCTGCCACCGCAGGTGATAAGAAAAGACAAAAGTCCTGTCATCAAGTTTCTTTTAGTACTATTAATATATAAATTGAGATAGGGAGATGATAGATCATTAGATAGATTAAATATGTAGTATCACTCATAAACATGGAGGAAAATTCTAAATTTTCTAAGAATTAGAATGACATATTTTATTTTAATATTCACTACCCAAATAAAATTTTCAATAGCAATTATTTCACAAACATACTTCAAAAATAAATCAAGTGATTTAAACTATTATAATAAATTTCCATTTAAATTATTGTGTATAGAGCTATAATTAGACATGGGATTTTATATTAATAAATTATCTATACATTATAAACTATGTTTTTATTTTCATCCAACTGGATTGGAAGCTTTTCTAAATCTAGGACTATATGACTTTGTCTCCTACTGCTTTCTATTTCGTGAATTACAACTCAGGCTGGGGTAGAGCACAAATAATTAATAAATATTTTTGACAAATAGAAACTAATTATGTATGATAATAATTAAAAAATTAACATCCACTTTATTTGAAGCAATTCAAAAAATATCTGGAAGTCAAGAATGAAGAAAATGAAAATTCAATCAAACAAAAAGTATCAACCTAGAGTAGCCAGAAGATCCATTTCATTTTATTGTTTTTTACATTAACGTTTCCGAGGAAAAGTTTTTATGTCCCATAAAGACCAGGAAAGTCCTAATTTTGAACTTCAAGTGAAAGAATATTGGGATACTTCTTGTTACAAAGTATTTGGTAAATATAGCCACTGTGTTATTTTGTTTTATCCTTGTATCCATTTATCCACCATTCTTACTCTTGAGTGCTTAGAACTAAAATGCGTGTAGTTAGAAAATTCCGTATGTGATATTTTAACTAAAAAATATATATCTTTGGGAAATAGTAGCACATCTTAATCGTACATTTGAAATGCTTTGCAGAAACATGATGCCCAGTTTACAGTCATTCAGCTTGTGGGGATGCTTCGAGGGATAGCGTCTGGCATGAAGTACCTGTCAGATATGGGCTACGTTCACCGAGACCTTGCTGCTCGGAACATCTTGATCAACAGTAATTTGGTGTGTAAGGTTTCCGACTTTGGGCTCTCACGTGTTCTAGAGGATGATCCGGAAGCTGCTTACACAACAAGAGTGAGTAACTCGGATTTCTTCCTCTTTTAGCTTTGTTTTCCATCTTGTATCACATTGACCAGTCAATAAATAGATGGTCACTGTTTCCTCTTTTAGCTTTGTTTTCCATCTTGTATCACGTTGACCAGTCAATAAATAGATGGTCACTGGTTAAAATGTAATGATTCTGAAATTCCACACACTGGTTTAATGCTGAGCGCGCACACACACACCCTCCCTGCAAAGGAGCAAGTCTCTCAAATGCCCAAGATCTTGAAATTTTATATTTACCCGTCTTTTTCATCATGGTTGAGTAAGCAGATTGGATAAATTCTGAGGACCCCCATCCTACTAAATATAATTTTAAAACACTTTAAAACCAATGTTTACATAAATAACACCAACTTATAATATAAAAATTTCAAAACAAAGCAATAAAAAGGAGAAAACTTGTCCATAATTATGCCACCCACAGAAAACATTTGTAACTTTGTGAGTCAATTATTCCATATTTTTCTTCATACTTACATATACAAACATAGGCATGACTATATTATTAAAATAGAATTGTTCATAATACCATTGTATGCCATTTTTCTCCTTAGCAATATTCCTATTGAATATTTCACTATCAGTAAGTAATCTTTAAGTTTTCGTTTTTAGCAGCATGATGTATTCTATTTTCTGGTTGTACCATTTTTTAAAGCAAACCCTGAGTGAGTAAATTACTATTATACTTAGTTTTTAAATATTTTATACAAATTCATGAATGATCCATTGGCATTCATAATTATATGAGCCTGATGATTTCCTTATGATGTATTACTAAAATTGAATCTTTTGTGTCGAAGAATGTGTGCCTATTTTAAGAGCACACTTTACTATACTGATAAAACTAGATATTAGCATTAATTTTAATATTTACTTATCAGAAGAAATCGAATCTAATTGTTTTAATTGGTATCTATTTAATTTAAAATGAATTTGAATATTTTTTCATGTATGTATTGATAGATTTGTTTGAAATTCCATTTCTTTAGAGAAAATTTTCACAACAGAAAACTTAGAAGATACATAAAATATTTTTTCACTGCAGAAAGTTTAGAAAAGAGATAAAAAGTAAATATATAGTAGTCATCACTAATGATGCTCCCCAAAGATAAGCAATCTTATCCTTTCAAAATATTTTTCTATGCATTTTAATATATAAATAGTTCCAACTTTGGCATATAGTTATGCAAATGGGATCACACTATATGTACTGATATATATATGTAATGATTTCAACTTGTCCATGAATTTAGTACTTTATATATAAATTCAATGTTATTTTACAATATGCCTTGTTTCAACTTAAAAACATGAAATATAAATTTTCCAGATGATTAAATATTTTTACAATATTATTTAATAGTGGATAGTACTCTATTTTATTAATATATATATAATTTATTTAAACAATGCCATATTAATTGGGCAGAATTTCAATGTTTTGATATTATTAATGATATTTTGGTATACATTCTGATATTGTTTATCTCTGTCCATAATTACCTCCACATGATAAATTTCTAGAAATAAAATTGCTAGATCAAAATGTGTATAAATGTGTGAAAATTTTTGGTATATGAATTGCCCAGTTATCTTTAATATAGTTTGCTATCTATTTTCGATTCTAATGGTAGTATATAACCATTTTCTCCATCTTCTCATCAGCCTAGAGAATGGTAGTTTTCAAAGACAATAGACTTCTGTTATTTTTTCCTGTCTGCTTCTATAATAAAAGTTTATTCCTGATTTAAAAAAACCCACACAGCTCATTCTTTTTGTAAATTATCAATCTGGACAACTCCATTAACCGCCATCCAGATTGTCACATGGCATCTATATCACACACACTCTGAGAAAGACCCAGTATGCTAGACAGAGCTTCATCTTCATGTAAAGTCACAATAATATAACCAGAGGAATACTGTAGCACAGTGTCCCTGGGATATTCCTAGATGCATTGGTTTAGGAGTTTGGATGCTCCTAATGGCTTTATACATCACCCTGTTTGTTTTTCCTATTTTCAAGTAAACTTTGTAGTAGATTCACTTTGTTTATGAATCTAAGTAATTTTTTGGAAATGTGTCTTGCGTAAATATGTTGTCCTTAGGAACACAGTTCATTAGGTCAAGAGCATGAGAAAGAAAAGGAAATTTTATATCTTGCAAGCTAGTTGAATTAAATTTATAACAGTGACTACAACTGTGTAGCTCTGAACACTAGATGAAAATGGTATAAATACATGATAGTGCTTTTTAGTGCTCCATATCTGATCTCAGAAAAATCAGCCAGCCAACATATCTGCAACAAACATCATTTTTATGACTAAACTACCAACTAAAGAGCATATGCAACAAATGATAATACTATTTATTGTCCCGAAGAATGTTTTTTTATTCTACTCACTGCTACTCTGCTTTCTAAAGATACCCTTGGTAAACGGCTACTACATGAGCCTCTAACAGTTCATGAAAAGTATCATGCTTTCTTGCATTGTTTTGTTGTTACTACAATCACATTATTCAAGAAATACTTCCAGTTTATTAGTATTTAATAAAAGGAAGTTATTTGAAATATTGAATTTATGGTTATTCATTCAGCTTCTAATTTC
The DNA here is from genome assembly GCF_041146395.1 of Eulemur rufifrons. NCBI lineage: Eukaryota > Metazoa > Chordata > Mammalia > Primates > Lemuridae > Eulemur > Eulemur rufifrons. Next base: position 39,932,898 of record NC_090989.1, read on the forward strand.
TAGGCCATGTCCAATTATTAAATGAGAGCATCCTTGTTCCCAATACTAGCCTTGATTTCTAGGATTCTCAAAAGAACACCTTCTCTGGTAGGAACTTGAAAGATTCATCTAAATCTAGGTCATCTACATCCATTTTTTGGAGAGTATATTGGGTTAACTTTCAGTGTTTGATTTACACTTGTTACTTTGTCAGGACCGCATGAGGACCACATTTTTACCCTAGTAGGAAGAAAGTTGTTGCTGTGTCAAAATTGCTCTTAAAGGTTGAGAGCAGCCGCTCACGCCTGTAATCCTTGCACTCTGGGAGGCCGAGGTGGGAGGATTGCTTGAGGTCAGGAGTTCAAGACCAGCCTCAACAAGAGCAAGACCCTCTTGTCTACTTAAAATAGAAAGAAATTAGCCAGACAACTAAAAATGGAGAAAAAATTAGCTGGGTGTGGTGGTCCACGCCTGTAATCTCAGCTACTCTGGAGGTGGAGGCAGGAGGATTGATGGAGCCCAGGAGTTTGAGGTTGCTGTGAGGTAGGCTGATGCCATGGCACTCTAGCCAGGGCAACAGAGTGAAACTCTGTCTCAAAAAAAAAAAAAAAAATTGCTCTTTAGCATTTCTGAAATAAAAGTGCAACAGGCTCTTTGCCTTCCTGTTTCAGTGTCTTAAGATACTTAGAAACCATGCTGAACAAATAGGCTCATTCACTACCAATAAATAGCTGTTTAGAATTCTTCAGTGTTCATCCTTGTGTTTTCTTAGAACTACCCTCAAAATATCCATGGGGGTCCTGGCTTCCTTCCGAGAAGCTGTAATTTGCATGTTCATTTCTAGAGTCATTTAGAAATTGTTGATTTAATCTTCCATAATAAGCCTCGTTTAGTACAATAAGTTTATAATTTACCATAAAATATGAGGTATGGTTATAAGGTAACAGGACTTCTATTTTTTTAAACAATAACACTAAAACAACTAAGCCATTCAAGTTTTCTTTTTGGGTATATGTTCTTGCTGCAAGAACACCGATATTGCACAAAATGTTTTGGGAATTCCTCTTTTGGAATTATCTTTAAAGCTTGATTGTGACTGATACTATTATTCAAAAATTTTTAAACATATGGTATTTGGAAAATAGACTTGACTGAGATAAAATTTCTTGTCTCAATAAGTTCATAGTTTAATACAAAAGAAAGCGATTACATTGTTGTATGTATAGTAAAATCTGTTTGTGGACCAAAAGCAATATTATTCAGCTTAGATATCCACCGTATTTACTGGTTTAGTATGCTATGATTATGGTTATTTCAGAAACACAATTTCACCATTTAAAACAGTATGCAAGGCATTTGATTCAGGTAAATAAATTCTGGTTAATCTGCTTTAAAAAAGCAGTCGCACTACTTTAATAACATTTAACAAATTTCATCTTGTGTCTGGAGTTTCTACAGTTTGGAAATTAACGTTCAGCACCTCAATGTATTAAACCTTTCCCAGTTGCTCCTCTGGCAGCTATTGCCTTTAGGTAGAGAGTAATTGCACTAAAAAATCATGAGAGGCATTTGATTCAATGTCAATACCTAAACATAGAATGTTTGCTGCTCTCATCTTTAAAACGTCTTTGTGAGTGACAGGCAAGACAAAAGAGTGTATAGAAATTATAACATCTAATTCTGTATTTAAAAATTCTTAAACTGGAGAGAGTATTGAAGAGTTGAGAAAGTACTTAACTTCAAAACTTAAAACAATTTATCAGAAATTTTTCCTTATTGATTTTTATGCTGTCTTACATCCTCAACAGAATGCCCAATAGGAAAGGGTCAGCTAAGCTAGTAACATACAATTTCTGATGTGTATTTTCTCTTTTCCATAATGATATTGTGTAGGGAATCAGTTTTTTTAATATTCACTTCTAGTTATTTCTCCTTATTTTTCTCTACTATGTTATGCAGGAATTCAAAATGTTGGGACTTTCCATTATACAGTATTATTATGCATCCTGTAACCTCTGTAAAATTTCACTGTATACTCATGGGATATTGAGAATGCAAAAGGTGATGAAGTTTTAGTATTATTATGAAAAGCGTTTCTATCTCATGGACCCCCTGAAACGCTCTTGGGGACTCTCATAGATGCTTGGATGACACATTGAAAACCACTGTTACAGATACGTTACCAGGAAAAAGCACCTTAAAAACTAAATAAATATTTCAGTAGTTATTCAGTGATATAAATCTAAATTATGACAGTTTTATGTGATATAATATGTTTTAAAGAGCCTTGAAAGCCTCACTGCAGCTGCATACCAAAGGTTGCAAATCATCTTGAAAGTCCCTGGATTTCATTTGGGATGGATATGATTAGAGCATTTAGCTCCACAAATTTAAATCATCAAAGAATTTTTGTTGTTGTAAAAACAAACAAAAAATGAATTCCTTTTCTTTGGATTCCCATCACGTGTATTTCAAAGTATAATTATGACATGTTTCCTGTTTCTTGCCCTGATTTACTAATTTACTTCATTCTAACAAAATCATGATACTATTGCTAGGAACTGTTTTCCACTGAATTATTTTTTTCACTTCTGCACTTATGAAATTTTATTTTAACTGGTATTTTTGTATATATACATGCATGCATCTATGCAGATAAATATTTTTATAGTCATGTGTTGATAAAGATGGAATCCCAAATTCCAACACAATAGTACTTAAGTTACTGTTTTATATTGGATTGTATTATAGAAAGTGAAACTTTTATCAGCTTTATATGCTCTGTAGTCAGTCAATACAATTCTTTTTAGGCTCCCAACTTCATTTTGGGGGCATAATTACTACTTAAACTGATTTGGAAAAGTTGAGAAAACCAATTGATGTGTTTTTGGTTATATTCACCATTAGTATTTTTTTCTTTTTATTTCTGTTCTTAAATTGCATACTTGGTAATTAACAACTGGATTTTTATATCAGATAAGAGTGTTATGTCTTTTGTCATAAAGAACATCTTATTTTACATGATAACTTGTTAGTTTTTAGATCTGTTACTCTGTCAAGTGGATGTCAGAAATATTCTAGTACAACATTGTCTCATCTAATGTCATTTTAACAATAAAAAAAAGTGGCAAAAGTAAGTGGTCAAAAGCCAACAGTTTACATACTTCTGTTTTGGTAACTCCATTCTAAGAACAAAAGTAATAGAAAACATGACCCTTAGATTTGCATGAATTTCAAGGTCTAAATACTATGCATATCAAAAACTGGCATGACACAAAAAGTAATTTTATTATTTTGATAAGTAATGTATGTCATATGTCATTTTTACATGAATGGAAAAGGCAATAACAAAATATCTTATCAGTGTCCTTCATATAGTAATAGTGTTTTAAGCTCTGAACCAAAATAAATAACGTCAAATATGAACTTAATGCCTACTTTCTTATGATCAGTATGAATACTCCTGTATGAAGCTTCACAAAGTAAAGCCACCTATTCAAAAAATCAGAAATTCTAGAAGATTTAGTAATTTTAACTATCAATGTTGTATCCAAACTTAATGAGGGGTCTAGTGTATTCTAGCCACCCATTTCAGAGAGATGGGTAGCATGAACAACATACAAAACAACATGTAAAAACTATCTAATTTATGTGATAAAAATCAAAAGTGTACTTTTGAAGTGGAACACAGGAGCAAGGAGGCTGTGTGTAAACATATTTACATATGTACAGTCTCTAGCAGGAACTTTTCTCTAAAATGCATGATTCATTTATTCTTTTATTCATTCAACAAATATTTGAGTGTCTACAATATACCAGGAACTCTTCTAGGACCTGGGATGCAGAGGTGAATAAAACAAAGCCTCATAAACTTATATTCTACTGTAGGACTTCAGATAATAAAACAATTAAGTAAAGGCATAGCAAGGCAGAGAAGAAAGATAAGGAATGTGGGCAGTTCATGGAGAGTATCATTTTATGGAGGATGGTCAGAGAGTTTCTCTGGTAAAATGACATTAGAGCAGAGAATGGGTTTGAATGAAGGAGAAAATAATGCAAATATTGAGGCTAAAGAAGCATTAATTTTGCTTTAGCTAATTTTCAATTCAAAAAATAATTTTAGTCATTGCTGTGATTTGCAGGAAGACAATATAAGTAGTCAGATGAATGATTTAGCTCAGGCTAAACATCAGGCTCATAGTGACTAACCGTCTTTCCTATTACTTTGGTTCAGTCTATAGTGTTGGTGACCCCTAGAAGCTCAGTAAAAATAACTTTCTGATGTTATTTTCAATCCACTTGTGAATATCCCACATTGTCAAATACATGATGACACATTGCTTGAAGCTTTCCCCATGTACCCTGAAGCCAATGACCAGCTGCAAACTCCTCTGGCACTCGGCGTGCAGTAGTCACAAAGCCTGAGGCCAATCTTCACTCTTGATGTTTAGTTTGGCTAATAATTTGGCTTATTCCTTTCCTATTACCCTTTCAACAATAATTTTTAAGATTCAATTCCATTCTCATGATGTTTTTTCCATTTGCTAACTTCAGCTCTGGAATTGCCACATATTTGAAGAAATTATTCACTATACATAGACCTCCAAAAAACCATTGCCATGATCTCTGGTGGTCTCAAAATCATCTGAAGTGTCTCAGTGGAAATTTCTGAGAGTTTCAACCCACCTTTTCATCTTTTCTTATTTCTTAATTGCCAATATTAAGCAAATCAGTCTTATCAAGTTTTGTTCTTTTTTAATTATTAGAATCAATCTAATATTCCTTTTATTACTTTTATTGCACATATACAGTATTCCTGCTACATTCTTACTTATTTACTTATAACATTGCTTCTTCAGAAGATCATGTTCAGAATGCCAAAAATTCAGGCTTTCAAATGAATTTCTGTAATTTTTGTAAAAAATAAATGAGATATTGAATATATATGTATAACAGAATTTGACACTTAAAATGTCACTGAACTTTGAAAAGAGCTAGACCCATACTAAGGTATGTATTAATATTTACCTTTACTCCGCAATTTTTGCATTATTGTTGTTGAAGATGGACATTACATATTAGATTACCTGGCTTTTATATTGTATTATGCATGTTTGAAAGTAATATAAACATTATGTATTTGTGTTTTATTTCCTGAATTCTATTTCCTATAGAATAACATAGAATGTAAAGATTTTTCTGTATTTCAAGAAATTCTTAATCATGTCACACAATGTTAAAAAATCTCAGAAGTTCAAGAAATGGGCTTTTGCTACCGAATGGGTCATTTGTCTCTGATCGCTTGTGTTAGTCAACATCTGCTGAAACTATTTTCTTAGTGGCTTTTAGATTTGAACTCCTGGGGATTAGAATAGATGCTTCACTGTGAGTCCTCTTGGATCGCCCTTCACCTTGCTGTCTAGAGTGAATGAAGTTTAGTCCCTGACAATAGATAGTTGCTAAATCCCTTTGCCAAATGATTTATTTCTATAGTTCCACTGTTAACCTGAGAAGCCAATATTTGCCTCTAGGTTAAATACTCAATTACTTAGGGTTTACCCAGATAAACTCTCCAAAGTCCTTTGTCACTCTAAGTATGACCTGACAGAGCTCGCAGTCAGGGAATGTGAACTATGAATCAGCAAAGCTTTCCCTACATCAGCTGGGAGACATTTGTGTATATAATTAGAAAAAAAAAATTGGGACAGATATGAGACATTATGCCTCAATGTCCAGAGATTTCAGCAATTACACTCCTTCTCTTTAGAAATCAAGACTTGAAGCTTCTCTAGCCCGTAGTGAATGAGCTGATTTCAGTTAAGCTCCTGAAAAATTCAGGCTTTTAGCCAAATGTCTCATTTGAGCTGTCTAAATTCATTAAGCTTACAGAACTGAATTGCAGAATCTTTCACAAACAGGTTTGCTGTGTGGTTCCTATTGTAACTGGTGTTTCTGCACAAAGTGAACAAGGTTTTAGACTCCAACTAATCCTGGAGTGGAATTTAGCAATTATGTAATGCATCTGTCCAGAGAATTGCTAGCCTCTTTACTTGCAGCACTTCATTCATCCCTTTTAACTTTTCTGTAGAATTCTATAGAAGTAAATCCAGGTATGACACCCAAATAGATATGCAGTTAGTCCAAAGTTAGTCTATCTTTAAGAGTCCAAAATAATTAACACTGAAAATGTCAGCATCCTTGATATTCAGGTAGGTTTAAGATAGAAATTTGAAAGTTGAAAGAGTTGAGGTTCATAAGTCAGCAAACCTGTTAAGCTGTTAGAGATCAAACTTAGCATAAAGTCAAGTTTTATATTCCGTGTGACCCTTAGCCTATGAATTAAAAGAGAGCTGAGCAGAGAAGTTAAGAAACTTGGCTAAAATTAAATATGATTGTCAAAGCTGAGCCCGAAGCCAAGACTCCTGATTCTTCCTAAACGTCAGAATTTAAATAGAACAAGTGACCAGATCTCCCTATGCATTCCCAATTACCGAGTTATACATAGGTAAGACATCAGAGCTGAGAGGAAGTGGCGCTGGGTTTGGCATTGTAAATACAGGGAGCGAACATTAACTTCTGATTTTAAGTCTGAATTGGAGGTCCCTCTGCAATTGAGGTTTTAGATGCACTCCATATGCTGTGATTCTGGGCTTGCTCCAAGCAATTGGAAACTTTTCTCAAATACGTAAATATATTTGGGGAACTTACATGTGGATATAGAGACCAGCTCAAGTAAATGCTTCATTTTACAATCTGTTTAAATATGGTACAAAACCCCCACATCTTCATAAATAATTTTTATGGTAACTAGCTGTGCTTTTATAATATTCTGAGTGCCTAGTAACATTTTACCAACCAAAATTTAAATCACCAACCAATTTCAAGGTTTTAGCTCATCAATAAAGTTGCATTCGAACAGTTTTGCTGTGGCAGGAAAGATTATGTCATACAATGACAGCATTTTCTCATCAAATCCAAATGTTTGTGTACCCCACTGAAGGATGTATTTGGCAGTTATTTGAAAAGCATCTAAATTTTAAAATGTCTTTCACGTGTGTGAACTGGGAGAGTAATTTCTAAACCTGAAATTAAAAAAAAACACAACAACAACAAACATGCAATATGATCTAGAATTTGTTGAGGTGGGAGATGGAGAAAGAATTTGTGTGGTCACAATTAGGAGCAGAAATATGCATAAGTTTTACGATGAATTGCTTGTAGGAAATTTAGTGAGTCAGACTCCTGTATATTCAATTTATTTTAGTTTGATAGTCTCATAACTACAGATGCTCGGCTTAAATGCAGTGAGCCTTATTATAAAGTGTGACTCAATTAAAATTTATGGTCCCAGCTTCTTCTTTTACCCATATTTCAGAAACAAATTGGGCCCTTAAGGACTCTTATCCAATGTCTCCCTATGCCAATAACATTTATATTTTTGTAGCTGTAGATAGTGTTTTCTCTTGGAGTAAGCACTCATATCTTACCAAAATGCTTGGTCAATAATGCCTCCATGTAATAAAAAAGTTGATGCTTAATTTACATAGTTAATATCTCATTTTCAAAAAAAGAAAAGGAAAGGAAAACAAGCAAAGAGAAAGAAAGGAGAAAAGTAAATAAAACATTAAAACATAGAAGGAAAATCTAGAAGGGATATTGTTACATTATGAAAACTCAGATAGTAGAAGATTAGCTCTGGTGAACTTGACCCTTGCTTTTCTTTGTTAAAGCTATGTCCTAGGACAGGTATAAAAGTATTCCTAGAAAGTGTGAACATGGTGGGAAAAAAGTTGCTTCCACTTAGTCTATATAAAATCCCAGGTAAATCCTGGACCTCATTTGAAATACTGTGATCAAGGCTTGTCAGACAACATTTAGAGCAGTAGTTCTCAACTGGGGATGATTTTGGGCCCCCAGGGGATATTTGTTACTGTCTGGAGGGATTTTTGGCTGAGGCAACTAGGGGAATGCTAATGTAATCTAGATGATAGAGGCCAGGGGAGTCGTCAGACTTCCTGTAATACATAGGACAGATCCCACAGTGAAGAGCCATCTGGAGTGAAAGGTCAACTGTGCTCCTCCAGAGAAACCTTGCTCTGTAGCCACCCACCAGGTGTAAAGAATGGGAGGGGGAATCAAATGTCTCTCTCAGGTACTTTCTAATTTCTCCTACCCACACTGGACTGCAGTTGCATGGGACAATGTAGAATACATAGCTGTTTGTGAAAAAATGTGCCACAGGCTAGCTATTTGCCATTAGGCTTCCTAGAGTGTTGAACTATGAGCTATCACAAACATAATGCGACAAATCGTAAGCCTTTTATGCCTGTAAAACTTTTATTTTCATTTGGTTTTGTTTGAACACTTGAAATTGCTGAATCTCTCCCCTCCAACTAGCTCTAAATTTCAAATTTGATGTTTTATTTTCATTTTATTAAGACATCATGGAGTAAAATCATACATAGATATATACTCCTAGCAGATAAATAGGTCAGATGTTTTCGGTCAGCTTATAAGTCTTAGCCATGCCCAATTCTTTTGTTTTAAAACTTAACTTAATTTAATTATGCAAATGAATGGAGTAATATTCATGTGTGTACACTAAAGTTATTTTTAATTATTCATGGTATTTTTAGGTTGGTAAAGTACCCAAAATATTAATATTGAAGCAGTTGATTTAGAATGTGTATTGTTTACAGAGTTAAATGAAAAGCTTCATAACATTCTGCAAACTCTAAAATACTTAATCCGTACAACATCCTGTGACATGTTTTCATGATTTTATTGATACTGTAAAAAAATTAACACTCAATGAATCTTATATTTACTATCATTCTGGAGTCAGTAAAATGTTTTATTGGAACAGCATTATTAAATAGCATGAGGGGAAAGAGAAGGGCATCAGAAAATAGGATGAATTTTTTAAAAAAGAAATTATTATGCTATGTATTGGCTTATTTTTACTTCATATTTACAGACATTCTGAAAAACTATATTTAACTGATTACCATTTGAAAATAAATTGCACATTTTAAAATGCTTAAAATTACCAAAGATCTTTAGTAAAATCTACTACTCTATGAAATAATAAATCATATTTTCACTTGACAGAATAAAACACTCTTTTACAAGAAAAAAGATGTTGTAAACAGGAGAGATAGAAAATAAGACTCATGTTTTAGACTGTGGGAATGCACAGATGAAGGGGGAAAGGTTGTTAGTCCTTTGGACACTCCAGTCTAGGCAGGATAATAGAGCAGGAGAAGGATCACAGAAGACAGTGTGACCAACTCTGCCTGGAGGATTCCCAAATGTTCCAGCAATGAGTTCACATTTGACCAGGATGTTCAAATAAGAACTTTACCAGATACAGAAGGCAGGAAGGGAAAAAGTCTCCCAAGAAAAAAGAACATGTCTATAAGAAGACAGCATGTGCTTAGGAGAAGAGGAATTCATTTAAATCAATGAGCATTTGTTGAATGCCCACGCTGTCCATTTGCCAAGATGGTATCTCAAGAAGACAATTGCTCTCTACAGTGAGCACAGCCTCACCCCCATGAGTTAATGCTCTTTATCTTCAACTTTATAATCTATTCAGTCTTTCATAACCTTATGATTTCAAATTATAGTTTGAACATAGTACTTTTATTTATGGCAATGGATATGACAAGAACTACTACGACTACTTTACTAGTGTCAAATATGAGTTTGAAACTAGAATGTTGAATTTAAAGCATTTGTAATAATGTACATATTCATCCTTCCTTAAATTTCATAATAATCTCACCTGTAGTTTAGTTTTTTAATTTCAAATAAAGTGTGTACGGTGTTGGTTTTTCTTGTATTTAAAGCCGGAGTGACTTGATGTTGTTTGCCATCATTAGATAAGAAATTTTTAAAAAAATATTCTTTTTAGTCTGATTTATTTTTAGCAACAATTGCTAAATTTTCATAGTACTTTGTAGTTAACAATGAGCTTTCCCTTATATCCTCATTTAATTTGTTATATCAATAGTAAATATATATTAACCAATTAAAGGAAACTAAAAAGAAAGGGCAGAACATTTATTGAACACTATTAAGGATCAGACACTTTATTAGTTGCTTTACACACTTTATAAATCTATTACCAATGACAAAATTTCCCTAAATATAATAATGAATAATCCTCAATCCTCATTATCTTCCTGATATTCTCAGTGGTGGAAGGCATCTCTGACAAAATGACTGGCTAGGGAAGAGATGAGAGTCTTAAATCTGTGATTAGTATTCCAATTCTTGGAGCTGAATCAATCAGCTAAAAAGCTACCTGGAAGCAGATAATGAAAGTTCTCTAATGAGAAGACTAAACGTTTCATGAATATTGAATAAACTCTGGGTTAAAAAACTATCTAGAGGCTTCAACAATAACATTGGGCAAAGATAAACACTCATTCACATCTTCTTCTAAATAAAGAGTTTAAATTAGCCCCAGCTATTCTTTTAGAATGAGTTGTATGGGTATCATATATGAAAATATGAATGAAGGATTTTCTAGTAATAATTCAAATAAATATGTTTGCTTTTAAATATATGAGCTCGCTAAACTGTAAACTGTAAACTGTAAACTGTAAACTTACAGTTTACAGTTCTGGCCAGTAAGGAAAAGAACTAGGAAGCGAAAATCTTGATCAATGGAAGTATCTGGATAAGTTAAAGAAACATTTAAAACTTTTAAAACTGCTTTCATTGTTGAGCTGATTGAGTGCCACTTACTTTTTGTGTGTTCCTAATAACATGTTCAGTATAAGATTTAAAAAAACCCAAATTGCCCCACTTCATCATGCTTCTCATAACGACAACAACCCAAACCTTGACATAGTTATGAACCAGAGGAAAGCTTAAGTTAAAAACCTGAATGACAAGTAAAAAGCCATAACCTACATTTCCAAAGCTAGAAAATCTAGTAGCAAGAGGCCTTTGTCATTTCATAGGTAACTACTGTGCAATGTGACCAACATACTTTTTCACAAAGTAGCACACAGTGATCTGAAAGCCATAATATTTTTGTTAAAAATTAATTCAAAGTTAAAGATAGCGTAAAGGTCACTTGATCAGCAAGCAAGTTTCATAAATTATTGTATTGAAAGGTTTGGAGTTGTTATTCTAACAACAATGTGTGTGGGTGTGCGCATGTGTGTGTGTGTGTGTGTGTTTGGCAGGCTACAACAATTACTAAACATATCAGGAAGAGAACAGAATTCAACATTTCCCCAATTCTCTGCACAGTTCCATGCATTCTTAATGACCCAATGTGAGCCCTACCTCTTTCAAAGATCTGGCAGCACTTTTCTCTGAACAGCTCACTTGTGTTAAAACACCGGAGAGAAGTGTTCAGTTTTACTGAGTTAGTTCCAATCTTATCACTCTCTCATCCAAAATAAAATTTCCCAGGTATCATCTGTGATTAAATACTAATTTGACATTTTTGCTTCCTCTCTATTATATTTGTTCTCATCAGAAACTTCTTCTGAAGCATACATTTTTCACCTCTGTGCTTTGATTTAAGCCATTCTGCTCGGAATGTGGGAGGGTTAAGCTAATGTTTCTTGACTCCTTACTATAATATGTACCGGAACAATGCTAAAGATTTTCCTGAAATGTGTCATTTAGCCCCACAACAATATTATGAATCAGTACTATTACTTTCCCAAATAACAAATGAGGAAATTCAGGCAAAATGAGGTTTAATGACTTATCTCCTAAGCTGCAGCTGCCAATCCCTCTCTGTAAAGCACCATATTGCCTCTTGTGAGCATGACTTCAAATCCAGTGACATACTATGAGGTGCAATATCAATGGAACAAATTTTCATGAATATGGCTTAAGATTTTGCTGATGTGAATTCTTTGAAATATCTATCCTTTTTTTCTTCCTTTTTTTAATTTTTATTTTTAATTATTATGGACACCATAATAGTGGGAGATAAATATTATAAACAATTGATCTCGTGGAGACAGTGGGATGACAGTCACTAGAGGCTGGGAAAGGTAGCGGGGAGTGGTAGGGATAAAGTGGGGATGGTTAATGGGTACAAAAATATAGTTAGATATAATGAACAATATTTGATAGCACAACAAAGTGACTATAATCCACAATAAGTTAGGGTATACTTTAAAATAATTAAAAGAGTAGAATTGGAATGTTCCTAACACAAAGAAATGCTAAATGCCTGAGGTGATAGATACCCCTTTTTTTCTTCTATCAAAAATTGCACTCATCTTTCAAGTGACTTCACTTGAAACTGATGTCTCTTAATTCACAAGTGATCCAAGTCTCTCTAGGGAAAATCTTGGCTCCATGCTCCATATCCACAGTGGCTTCCATTACTGCCTTGCTGCTCAGTGTCAAGTCCATGGATCAGCAAGATCAGCATGGCCTGGAGTTTGTCAGAAATGTAAACACTGGCTACACACTGAGCCTCCTGAATCAGAATTTTTAGTTTAATAGGAGTGAGCCCTTGATGATGTACATGCACTGTAAAGTTTGAAAAGCAATGCACGAGATACATATATTTCTGTATTCAGTGATTCACAGCAACTAATTATTATCTCTATTTGCCTAAAAATTTCCAAACCAAAGAACCAATATGTTACTTACAATTTTCTTACCCAGAGTATTACCCATATAGTGTAATACTCCCTATATGGTTGAAAATTGGTACATCTTTATTACACGTATTTATTGAACTGAGAGCAAATGCCATAGAAGTTATACTTTTATATCTCTCATAATTCATAAAAGCAATATTACTCTCCTCTAGACTGTAAGTTCTGAGAATGTAGTTTTAATATCTATCTGGTTCATATGGTGCCTGCCTAGTACATGGAAGGCACTTCAATGATTAATGATGGAATGAGGCACTCAATAAATTAATCAAGATAATTAATATATTAAAGAGAGTTTTTTTAAGTATACTTTATTTTGAGTTTATCTAATTACCAAATGCCTATGAATACTTAGGTGCCAACAATTGGTTTAAGTTATTTGCAAATATTAATATTGACTTATTCACATTCTAAACTTTGATTGCTTGGTCAAGCATAAATCTATGTTAAATCAATAAAGGTTGATTTGTGATACTTCTTTCAATTCTAACGTATGTCATATCATTTCTACTTCAGGTCGTTTTGTTGCAGATGATTAATGTTCTGTAGTTGATATAAAATGTCAATATTTAAATATTTTTCTATTTTTTTTCCTTTTCTGATTTTAAAATCCCTCTAAATTGTTTGGAAGTGAATTTTGCTGTAAATGGTATGCTACTCCTAGTCGGTATAAAAACAGAATAACTTCAATATATTTTAGCAGAAACTCATATTCCATTTCAGAACATAAATACCTTGACAAACTCTGTCAAATTTCAGATTATGTTATATATATTATATTTTCTATACATTGCTCATTTACATTAAAATGATTTTATATTCAAAGGGAGGAAAGATTCCTATCCGGTGGACATCACCAGAAGCTATAGCCTACCGTAAGTTCACGTCAGCCAGCGATGTATGGAGTTATGGAATTGTTCTCTGGGAGGTGATGTCTTATGGAGAGAGACCATACTGGGAGATGTCCAATCAGGATGTAAGTATTTTTAGGCTATAAATTATGGGTTCAGATTAAAAGATCAAGCTGTGTAAGGAAGTGGAGCATAATGAAACCAGGTGGCTCCTAGTTTGTGACATTGAAATAGAATATTTAGCAGAAGTGAAACTGTTTCCATGTACTGCAAGGATATTAATGGAAATGCTCTTAGAGGTATACTCATTTCCTTCAAGCAGGGGTTTAGAAATGAGACAAAAGAAAACATTTTAATAAGAGTGTGAAGAAATAAGTGACCAATAAGATAAACCCATAGATTCTGATGCACTTAAAGTTTGAAAACCACTGCTTTATATGACATAAAAATACAGATGAACTGATAGTTGCTTAGTTGTACAACACAAAGGATTTTACCAAAGGAAGTTACTATGATTTGGAAGGGATTATTTGAACTGTGGCATAACTAAAATCTGTATACTAATTTTCTCTACATTCATTCATATATTCCATTCATAGAGATCTATATAATCAAATAATGCTTTCTTTATAACACCAAATTTCCTATATCATTGAACATTTCTTTTTATTTTAATCTAAAAAAGATCTTTACAAACTCTTCTGTCCTAAATTCACTTTCTCTCTTTTAATATGCCTTTACATAACATTTTAAAGCATGAATAATTTCTTATTTATTTGATAAGCTGTTATCTTTTTAGGCAATTTAAAATGAGAACTATTTAACCTAACTTTAAAATATGAATTAGTGTGCCCTGCCCATGAAGTAGAGTAAGTCTTACTTCTTAAGTCCCTGGAAACTTTGCTTCTCACACAGGTAATTAAAGCCGTGGATGAGGGCTATCGACTGCCACCTCCCATGGACTGCCCAGCTGCCTTGTATCAGCTGATGTTGGACTGCTGGCAGAAAGACAGAAATAACAGACCTAAGTTTGAGCAGATTGTTAGCATTCTGGATAAGCTTATCCGGAATCCCGGCAGCCTGAAGATCATCACCAGTGCGGCAGCAAGGTGACATATCAGACTTTGTTTCATGCACTTACTCTGAAATTCATGTGTTTGCTATCTCCAGGGTGTTAATTTTTTCCTCCTACTCTCCAAATGCATTCTTTGAAACCTATATTACACAAAACTAGGGCAATGTCTTCTCCTTTTCTTTTTTTAATCTTTAGAAGGAATTCTCTTGCTGCTTAATAGTAATGATGAGAAATTCTGAGATATTTTTAACTTCCATTTTGACTACAAATGATTCTACATTCATGCATAAATTTTTGAGAAATAGAAATGCTGGACACATACCTTCTTTTCACTTTCCATGATTAAAGAAGTCCTGATTCATTCCTCATTTAAAATAAAGCAAATATATATATATATATATATATATATATTTTCAAAATATTGCACCAGCTAGTAGAATGCAAATTCCCCCCACTTAATTACACAAATACTTGTTTAATCCCTATTGGGTACCAAATACTCTGCTAGACCCTATAGAAGATAAAACTAACAGTAAAATAAAGTCAATGCCCCTGTACAGCAATATAAATGTAAATATATCACAGTTATAATGCAATCCAGAATGAACACTGTATTAAATTTTAAGGTTATTATTCTCAGTTAAGAATCACTAGTTCTCTTAGTGGTTATGAAGAATGCGAATTACACTGCATCTACAAAGTGTAATGGAAGAAATAGGGAAAAAGAGATGAATTTTGTCAGGAACATATGAGAAGAAAAGAAGTGTTAATGTATTTGACATATCTGAGAGAAATTAAAGGTGGACCTATCTTATTTAATAATTTAGTTTTCATTGTATATTTAAGACTAAAACAGTTGTTTTATATTTTGATGATGCATGTTCTTACAGGCTTTTACTTTTTCTTTCTGATTTACATGAGTACACGTAAATCATAGTATATATTTCATGCTTTTGAAAGCATTCCTCCTGACAACTAGAGAAAGAAGCACTTCAAACCTATTTGGGACTTCCCAGCTATGTGACCACTCACTCAGGGGCTTGAAGACTAGTGAGTCCAATAATATCTTGATTGTACAATGGAGTTTTCTCAGTAATGATCACTTGTGGGCTATTCTACGTTCTTTGCAAGTTGCTTCTCAACATATATTCTTAACTGGGATGTTTCTAGTTTTCATTAATAATATCCTTCCCTGTAGTTTCCATTGCTACAAAGTACAGTGACTAAAGCTTGCATTCCATGCATGTGGAATTACTTGGTTTTCACCTTAGGTTCTCTCTTTAAAGATCAAGCAGTATGTATATATATGTATGTGTGTTTGTGATTTAATATATAGATACATTAAAAGTTCAATTTATTATGCTTTAAAAGTATCAGATTTTCTAAAAAGATCAATCAACCATATTTAATGCAATATTTCAAGCAATCAAAATTAATGCCCCCAATCCAAAATGAATAAAACATGGAAATTTTAAACATTTAAATATTTTTTTATCCATTCATTTGTCAATGGACACCAAGATTGATTCCATATCTTGGCTTCTATGAACAATGCTGCAATGAACATAATGGTATAGATATCTCTCTGAAATATTGATTTCCATTCCCTTGGATATGTACCCAGAAGTGGGATTGCTGGATCATACGTTGGTTCTATTTTTAGTTATTTGAGGACCCTCCATACTGTTTTCCATATGGCTGTCCCAATTTACACTCCCACATTCTCACTGACACTTGTTATCTTTAAACTCTTTGATGATACCACCCTAACAGGTGTGACTTGATATCTCCTTGCGGTTTTAATTTGCATTTCCCTTTCTCTACATCCTCACTAACACTTATCTTTAGAGTTTTTGGTAATAACCATCCTTATGGCTGTGAGATGACATCTCATGGTGGTTTTGATTTTCATTTCCCTAATGATTAATGATGTTGAGCACTTTTACATATACTTATTGGTCATTTCTATGTCTTACTTGGAAAAATGCCTATTCATGTCCTTTGTCCATTTTTTTTCATCAGGTTATTTGTTTTTATGCTATTGAGTTGTATGAGTTACTTATATATTTTGGATATTAGCCACTTATCAGATATATAATTTGTAAATATTTTCTCCCCTTCTGTGGATTGTCTTGTTGTTTTGTTGATTATTTCCTTTGCTGTGAAGAAAAATTTTAGCTTGCTATAGTCACTTGTTTATTTTTGCTTTGGTTGTCTGTGCTTTTGGTGTCACATCCACAAAACTTGCCAAGACCAGTGTCATAGAGCTCTCTCTCCATGTTTGCTTCTAGGAGTTTTATATTACCAAATTCCACATTTATCCATTTTGAGTTGATTATATTGAGCACATATTACCCAGTTTTTACATTTATATTTGAGCAAGATGAATAAGGAGAATCTGAACCAAAGCCTTAATTTCAGTATGGAAATAACATTTGCGGTCATTAAGATTGAATATAGTAACAGATCCTTATATAAAACTATCTATAACATATCCCATAAGGACAAATCTCTATCCTAAACTTCACACAGACTGTACAGACCTTTTTGAAATCCACCTGACAGTTTAACAACCAACAGGATAAGAAACCTGTCCTTCCCTGAGCCATACGGTCCTCATTTTGTTCCCTAAACCCATTTCTTTTGATCTTTACACAATTGTAATCATAGCAAAGAGAAACATCTTTTCAACTCTTTCCCTCTCATAAAAAAGACATCTACATCATTTTCACAGGACGGTATTATCAATATAAAGCTAACTCATGAAACATAATGTAGGGATATTTAACAAAAGTTTTATGGAGGAAAATAGTCTTAATATTAAATCATAGTATGTCAGGATATGTCCTAGCATCTAAACTTTAATATACATCCATAATTTACTTTTCCATTCTTATTGAAATACATTGAATACTTTTTTCCTGATATATATTCTTTAAGATCTGAACTAATTCAATGTATTTCATCACAAGACATAATTTCAGGGAAAATATAAACATTTTTCCAGGAAGTGCCATCTATCTTAATTGACTAAATATAAAAGTTTAGGCAATAGTATTAACATTTTTACTTATTGTCCTTATAACATACAGCAGGTGATATTTTGCCATTATGAATTTATTAACAACCTCACATTAATATGCAACAATGTCAAGAATTTTTTCCTTTAGAAAATTTGCTTTTTACTCTGGATTATTTCATATGCTTTTTACTCAATGATTATTTCATCCTTTTATAACTGATTAAACTCATTCTTCCCTTTAATTTTTCACTGATGTTCTAAGCAGGTCAAATACTTATTGAGAAAATACAAAGTTATTAGATGGGAACTTTCAACAGCAAAATAAAAATTCAATGGCACCTGTACCTTCTTTTCTCTAATTATAAAAGGATACTCTGATTTCTACTTGTCAGGTGCAAATCTTCTACTCTCCCTATCTCCCTTTCTCCTCTCTTTCTCCGATGTATCCAGGCTCTTTCTTTCTGCAGGATCATTGCCATAGAAATATACTCTACCATGTTGTTTCTCACATTTTCCTCATGATAAGAATCATCTGGGGAACTTATTGGGCACACAACTATCAAGGTCTATCCTAAGCTTCTGATACTCAGAATATCTAGGAAAGGAGCATGGGATTTGGATGTTTGATTAAAAACTAGAGGTGATTTTTTTCATCAGGAGAATTTAGGAGATACTGCTTGTCAATAACACCTCTTCTGGTGCCCCACTTTTGCCAACTACTTCCCTATTTCTCTAACATTCTTCACGGCCAAACTTCTCAAATAATAAACTTACAAATTTATAAACTCAATATTCTGAAAATTTATCTTTCCAGTTTCTCCTGTTAGCCTGATCCTTACACTGTCCTCCTAATTTAGTCAAATACATCAGCACCTACTCATTTGCCCAACCAGGAATTGGGGCAACTCTTGACACCTCTTTCTTGCCTCCCACACATTGATCCAGATAATCAATCTCTCCCCCTTCCCACTGCAAATACTCTCTTCTCTTCCATGACTGTTTTCCCTTTAGACCTGGACCATCACACTGGCCTCCCAACTTCCCCTGCTTTCACTGTTGCCCACCTCCAAACATCTTTCTCCATAGCTTTCAGAATCTTCCTATGAAACATATATGATATCATTTCAGTCACCTGTTCATAATGAATTTTGAATTCCCATTATACTTAGAAAAGAATCTAGTCTACGTTTGATAGCTTATAAAGCCCTGCTTCTCTGATGCCATTTATTTTATTCAAATGTTCATTTATTCTTATTTTTAATAACTATTTATTATATGCCAATCTACCAAGTGGAAGGTACTGTATAGACTTTGGAGAACAATGAAGATGACAAATACGGTTTCTGCCATCCTGCAACTTACATTATAGAAGAAGTACAATAAACAATAGACAAGTACAGATCAGAGAAAGGAAAAATTAGATGGTTATGATATACAGTAAAGGAGTAGTTGGGAAAGAGCTCTCTGAGGAGATGATGTTTGAGCTGAAACCTGAAGGAAGAGAATGAGGCAGCTGTGCAAAGACCACCTCTGTCCCAATAAAGAAAGTATTCTTAGCATAGGATAAAAAAACCTGTGAATACCTTGAGATGAGAAAGAGTTTGGAGAGTTCTAGGAAGTAGCAAAGGACAATATGAAGAGTAAGAGGGAAAGGAAGAGTCTGTCATGAGTCTAAGGAGAAAAACAGAAGCCAGAGCACTTGAGGCTATGCAGGCTATGGGGAAGACTTTGAAATAGCTTTCAAATGCATGAGGAATCCATTAAGGCATTTGAAGCAGAGAAGTAAGATTATTTGATTTATATGACTGCTTTGTAGTGGGAGGAGCAAAAGTAGGAGGAGGCAGGGTCATTTTAATCTTTCAACTTGTGCCACTTTTACTTAAAAAATACTCTAACCTCAGTGGCCACTTCTGGTTCCTTAAAAAAACAAAAGCATTTCTGAAGATCCTAACACATATTCCCCTTGCTCAGATTCTCCTCCACCCCCTTCTTCTTCAAGGAAGCAGTTTACACATGTATTTATTTGTTTCTCTGGCAACATCAGAGAAATAAAGTTTAACACCATTATTCTTTTACAGAGCATCATATTGTTGTTCTTCATCCTTATTTCAATTCTGTTTTCTCTGTGTGTGTGTGTGTGGACTTTTTAAGTATCCATTCTTCCAATAAACTCATCCTTTGAGATCAGATGCCATGCTTCCCTTGTATTTCCAGTGCTAAGTTGGCCGTGGAAACTCAATAAATATCTGCTAAATACATGAGTAAATATTTGCTGACATCATTAGTAACTTTTCATTTCAACAAGCACAATTTTTAGGAAAAAAATTCTAATATGTTTCTATTTATTAACAGATTGTTTTAAGACATCAGTCATATGGTAAAAGCTTAAAACCATTTTACTATGTGTCCCTTTCTTTCAACTGAACTCTGGAAATAAACACTGAAAGAACAATAAGAACTATTTCAAACTGAATTTGTAGGTAGTACGAAGGACTCAAATTTCTGATTGATGTAGTTACTCAGATCAATATATAGAACTGTGCCTGTACATAGACCCTATAATGTCCTTTAAGAAAAACACCCTCATTTTTATAGGAATGGTGTTTTCCAGAGTCTTCCTGGATCTGGTTAGTTTTATAGTGAAATTTTTTGTTTATTCTGGTATGTTGGCTAAGTACATTTTACAACTAATTGTTTCAATTAGAAAACTTTATTTTATATGCTGTTAGACATATCTTTTTATAATACATCATTTCACTTTTCAACCTTCATTAGATTCATAACAGAATTATTCTCATTCTCGAAGAATCTTCCACTGAGAGTGTCTCTCTGATTATCATTGCTCATAGTACATGACTAGAAGTGGTGAAATTGGAAAAGCAGATGTTCAGGGTGTGCCAGATCTAAAACTACCTTAGATGCTATAAGAAATGGTGAGAAGGAAAGAGAAGCTGCACTCAATTTTGTGTTATGTTTGTTTTCTAGTAATTGATTTATTTTTTCTAAAAATAATGGAAATCAAAGAAGATATGTGAGAGTTTGAAGTTTTGACTATACATCAGACAAGGCTACAGATGTTTGTTTAGCAATAACCTGAGTGAGGCATTATAGTAGGCACTGTGATGATTACATAACCAACACAGCCTCCACCCTCAGCAGGTTACATTTAAAAATGGGAGAAAAAAGAATATTCAGAAATATTATAATATCCCTCAGAAATTTAATTATTGGAGCAAAAAGACAAAGTGTTCAGAATAGTAGGGGAAATGAGTTTACCTTATATTTGGGATTTCCTCAGAGTTTTAGGTAAGAAGTGACTTTTGGATGGTAGACAAAATTTCTACAGGCAGATAACAGGATAAGATCATAAGAAGCTAAGGGAACACTGTACAAAAGGGACAAGACACACAAAAATGTAGGATACTTCAAAATTGCATTGTATAATACAGTTCTACTAGACTATGGGGTAAAAAAGGAAATTATGGGGAAAGAGCCTGATAGATGATTGTATCAGGTAATGTAAGACTTAAATGTTATGTCTAGAAATTTAGACTTTTATCCAGGAGGAAAGAGGAGCCATTGAAGGTACTTAAGGGATATATTTCACTGTGCTTATGGAATAGTTAGTTCTTTGGCAGCCACACCTAAGAAGGGTCGGAGGTGAAGATTCTTGATAAGGAAATAGGAGATGATTTTTAGTAGTCTAAGAAAAGGCTTAAGTTAGGGCAGAGTAGAGAAAATAGAACATGTGTGAATTTATTAATAAAATATTTTACAGATGTATTGTAGGACATGGTGACTTACAAGATGTGGAGAGTGACAGAGAAAGGATCAGAGGGTACTTCCAGGGTTTGAATGTGGAGGTCCGTGAGACCAGCCCTCTCACTGATAGTGGTAGAAAGGGCAGAAGGAAGAACACATCTGCCAGGCAGTTGAGCATTCTGAATTTCACATCACAACCCATGGGAGAGATTAAGGGTATGCATACAATATAGACTATTCTTTCTGTAGAGATCAAAAGAGCAGCCCAGTAAGAAACATGTTTAGCAGGTACAAATCTCAATCCAGTAACGGCAGTTTTAATCACAAATATAACCTTCCTTATTTTTATGATATTACTTAATTTCAAATTAAAGTTCTCATATCCCGTGGATTATCAGAAGACTTTATGATTAGGGGAGGTTGTTTGTTTTATATAGGTTGGCATTGAGCTATCTCTCACCCCAACCTGCCAGATTATGATTTTCACCTTCCCTTTGCTGCTTCTGTGCCTCCCTGGGATCTGGGAATCTTTGTGAAGTCTCTGAATGCCTCAATCACTTAGTACAGAATTCACTAACTCGAATGTCTGCAAGAGCCAAGAAGCTAACTGAAATGTTTGAATGCCTTCGTTGTACATACCATGGTGTGCAATGGAGATCTGAGGCTCCTTGTAAGGGGGCTTTGGAGCCAATCAGTAACCATGGATGACAACCCTAGAAGGAAAACAAATATGAAATAGTCATTAATATCTCAGAATGTTGACCCACTGCATTGACTCCTACCTAGAGAGAAAGAAAAGTCCCTCTATTTAGAGCTTGGAGAACAGTACCAGTTACAGCACAGAACATGAAATGGTAGGTAGAAACAAGAAACAATCAGAGAGTTAGGTTGAGGTTTAGACCCTTGCAGAAAACCACAGTTCAAGGAATTTTCAAGAGCAGGTGAAATGAACTGCTATCAAAAGCTGCAAAGAGGAAAGGATAAAAGAGAACTGAGGAAAAGGCTTTTCAGTTAAAAAATAGAAAGAACTTTTTTAAAAATAAAAACTGTTATGATTATTTTAGAGTGATAGATATGAAATTTTAAGAGGTCTAATTAGAATTGGATGATGAAAAGGAAAGGCAATATGAAAATAGTGCTTTTAAGAAATTTAGAAAAAAGTAACCGTAATGCACATGTGTAAAAGGGTGAAAATGAAGCTCTCCCGACTATTTTTTTTTAAGAATCAGAGAAGTCTCTCTTAAAGACTTCATTGAAAGAAAAAGTTGCTATAAAGATAAATGGAAAATAGTCTTATAATAACAGGTATTCTCTTACTTCACATGTTTTATTATACATACAAGGGAAATGCACAAAACTCATTTTTTAAAAGAAATTATTATCAAAAATTATTTTTATGACTCCTAGATTTAAATAAAGTTGTTTATTCACTTTTATAAATGGAGCTAAATTAAACATTAAAAAAGATTAATAATAAGAAAAATGAGAGTACATTTGTTTCTACTCAAATAGTAAATACCCTATTTATTTTTGAATATACATTCTAAATTTTTATTATTGAAGATATTTATTTTGAAGATATATATACATATATAATGAAATAGAGAAATAACTTATTCTTAAATTCACAGAATTTTCACAATCCAAGTTATCAGATTCTTCTAAACTATTATAAATGTATGGAATCCAAATTCTTGACATAAAGAATTAAACAATATATTTAGAATGAGATTTTTTTCATAGCCAATTATACTTCATTAATTTAATTGAAATGATTTTAAATATTTGGTTTCATTGCACTGATCACTAAATTTGAAAGGATTTATTTTTATTAACTTGCAGCTTAAATAGGAACAAAAATAGTACTCATAATTTTTCCATTAATGACAATAAACAAGCATTAATAAAAAGCTTCTGATCTCTAAGAGTACATAATTCTTTTTGAGTACAGTAATTCTTTTTGAGAATAACTGCTGTTTTGATTATTACTATATCCTTCAAGATAGATCTAACAACTAAAAAACAAAACAATCTGCTTTTATTTCTCAAAATGACTTTGACCTCAAATTCTGAAACTGACAGGGTGACTTTGCCTGCTGAACAAACATGATACAGAACCTTTTAGAGGGAAGCAAATATGACAAATACCCAGGTGATCTCTCTCTCTCTCTTTTTAATCTTAAAATCAAAGTAGCTAATTTCACCACAGGGAGGAATTAAACCAGATATAATAGCTATAACTGTTAAGATTTTTGTCCTTAAGGCCTAGAGATAATTAAAATAAACACAATGACTTTACTTCTCCTTAATGTGTCATTTATATACTAGTTTCCTGTTGGGAACTATATATATTCAAAATTATTTTTAGTTACTGATGACAAATTAAATTCATTTAATCACATTTGAATTTTTAATGTTAGAGATAAAGACAATCAAGGTCACCATTAATCCACATTAAAACAAATTAGCAAATATAAGGTTTTCCCCCTGAAATAGAGTGAGAATATGTCTTCTGAAATAAAAGGTTATAAAAGGTACTAAAAAATTATATTACTATTCTCAGACAATCATAAATGTAGATACCATCAGTATTTTGGCTTTAAGAGATTACTCTTTGGATTTAATATATTACCTGAACATATTTACAACAAATGAGAAACAATTATAGTGTTATAGCATGTATCTCCAATATTATCTCCTAGACTTAATAGGCATATTTTAATACTTATTCAAGAAATGTATATTACTCATTTTTTATATGTGAAAGGTAAAGTTTGTTGTACAACAAAAGGAGTCTTTTATGTTATAAAAAGATAACTAGTGATTAAGAATTGTAAGGCAGTACTGAAATAAGGTCATTATCAGAAGGTATTATTGGGATTGGCAGTTGTTAATTGACATTTGTTCCTCAGTACACGGTGATAATTGATATGCACATATTTACAGCTAAAATAGGAGTTGATGGGAAGAAAATATATGTGTAGCTTTTTAGTGCAACAGTATGAAAACCCATAAAAGAGTAATTCACAAATCTTAACACAAGGTGGGAGAGAGAAAGGGAGGAAAGTTATTTTTCGCTTCCCCTGAGCAAACATGTAATTTCCATGATTTCTTTTTAATGACTGCGGTCTTCGGCCAGTAGGTACTGATTTATGAAAAGCTGTAAAAGATCAGGTGGAACTCTGTAGGACATCGTTTACAGCTGCACGGATTGAAACCTATCTAATTTGTCTAGTAAAAGTGTGAGCTCACAGTGCACATCACCCAGCCTATAAATTTCCCCTTCAAACCCAACGTCTGGGGCTGGGTCTGAAAAAACGCCAATCCTTGCAGCTGCTCAAAAGGCCCAGATTCCCTTGGTGCGCATGAAGAGACATCACAGGCTCTTCACAGTGAGAGACAAATTCCTATCCATTGATAAACTCTCCAGATGTCCTCTCGGAGGAGGAAAGGAACGAATTTTTATTTGAAATCCCCAGAGAAATCCTGAAAGTGGAAAAATGATACTTTGCAGGGCTGGTTATTCTGAGGTCACTGGCATTAAAATTAGGTCATTTTTTTTTTCTTTTGTCTTGGTTGTACTTTGATCCAAGTCATAAACAGACAAACTCAGTTGGGGTCACTCTAATCCCTAATCCACATGTCCTGTTCTATTTCAATTTGTTTATCCTAATTTTCTCTAAACTCTTGTTGAGTCTGGCTAAAGCGCTGAGTGTAAAAGTACAAAAACCATTTTCAATTGAGAAGAAAAAATTCCACATTTTGCTATTAGGTACACTTCATAAATATACTGAATAGATGTCCTGGGGTTTGATTCTCCATACCCACAAACCCATAAATAAAAAAGTATTACCATTCATGGGACTAAAAATTGACATCAATTTCTATGCTATCGCTACTGTAGATCTAGAAACTGTGGTGGTGAGGGGTGTAGATAGTTTAATATTTTATTGTCCTATTTCTAGGTCCCACTTCATTTTTTTCATAAAGTTTTCTCATAAATGACTTAATGCTATTTTTATCAACTTCGTTTACTGGTTCAATGACTTACTCAGTGAATCCAATGTTATATCTAATGCTTGTTAGCCATGAAAGCTATTTCACCCATGATAGCCATGCTAAAACTACCCAAGAATATTGTGTAAGATTTGGAACATGGATTGTATATCTGTATCTGTAATTCCTCAAATTCTAAAGAAAAGAACAAAAATAAGAAATTTTCAATTATGAAAATAAACCGTTTTTTCTTTCCTAGATGAGTAATTTAAAGAATCATACAAAATTATTTGTATATATGTTTCAGAAGAAAATAATTTATAAAATGTTAGTTTTATATTTTGCAGTGTTATAGCTATCCCTGAAGGAAAGAGAATTAATGCTTTGTAAGATAATGCCTAATGTTTTAAAAATAATCTCTGAAAGTTAGTTAAAACCAAACCATATCACAGAAATATAAATTACAAACTCTATAACTCAAACTTTTAATTTAAAATTTGAACACAAAGTAGAAAGGGTTGAAGTAGTTTAGTCTGATGGAGAGAAGGTTGAAAATTCCTTCACATTCAACTGCTCCCCACTTACACAAATGATCATGACAGGACAGGAACTAGCTATTAATCTATATTTCCACAGAAGTTGAAAATAGAGGCAGAACCAGAATGTAATATTGCCATTTCTTAAAACTCAGCATTAAGATTGCTTTAAAATGGGACTATTTATATCAAATAAATTTAATGCATTCTCATAAAAATGTAGATGAACAGTCACTTTACAAGCTCCTCATGTGCTCCAAGCAACAGCATGCAGGTCTAAGGTATGATCCAAAATCATCCAGGCTTAAGAATCTTAACCTTACACTTAAGCAAGTCTTGTATATCAGGGAGTGAGTTGGGGGAAATATCACTAGTAGCTGTAGAAACCTCCCAACTAAAAATCCTTTTTAAGTATAGGTAGAATTGGCACATTTATGGATTTGCATCACAGAAAGATTTTCTCAATAAGAAGAGGAGCTTTTACCACATATCCTAGATGGTAATCAATGGTTGCTACTCATAGGCAAAACATTGCATAGTTTCATTTTGTCTGTAACATTCATTTTGCTATTATTTCATGCTGTTTCTAAAGATATTATTGAAATTAGCACTTTAGAGTGCTAAATTCATTTCTAAAATAAGGATAAATGCAGGTCGATATGTCCTTCATTTGTTTTGGTGCCTTCTGACAACTAATTCTAAATGTTGAATTATTTTTTAAATGTTGAATTTAAGCACTTCAAAGAGTGCAATTTACTCAGGTAAATAATTTATTTTAAGTATTTAAGAAAAATATAACATTCTAGTTATAAAACTCCTAATATGGGAGATTTCAAAAATAGCAATTCTAAAAAAGATTTAAAAGATTGGTGCAGATTGAATCCAATTGCAGTATCACAAAACATGAAAAATTTTGAACGATAATTCTGAAAAGGTAAATATCAAATTGTGCCTTCTTAATTATAAAATAAAGATTAGGTTATGATATATATAGTTTTAATCTTAATACATTTTATTGCAAAAATAAAAACAGAAATGACAAAAAGCAGAATAGCGCATCCATTTATAAGCATTGGCTGTGGAATCATTGTGAGCTCATAAAAGTTACTGACTATTCTAATGAGGTCCCTAACAATACCTACCGTCCTTGGTTGTTGCATTATTATGTACATAATATTACACCTGCCTAAATATCTAGTTACTCAAAATCATAATTATCAATATTATTGCATTCCCACCATTTTATATAAACTGGTGTTTGCTATATTATTTTCTTTTTGAAGTTTTAAAACTTTAAACCATTTCACCAACACCATTATCTTATGTCAGAATAACGAACAGCTAAGAGATAGTGTATATTATATGCCAACACTGTTCTAAGTGCTATCTACATATGCTCATTTAGTCTTCATTTGTTTGAAATCTGTATCATCACCATCATCTCCATTTTACAGGTGAGGAAACAGACAAGATAAGAACACACTTGAGGTCACACAGTATGTGGTACACCCAGGATTTGACCCAGACCTTATGGTTCCAGTATCTGTATGCTAAGCCACTATATGTATTTCAGGGCATATAAAAATCAAACAGGGGATATTCAACATGAACAAAATTTCATCTAAGTGGTATAACATAGCAGCCAAGACCATGGGCTGTAGTATAAAGTAACATGGGTATAAAACCCAGCTCTGCCTCTTTTGTCTGGAGGAACTCAGATTTATAACTTAATCTCATTAAGGTTCGTCATGTCTGTGTAACATGCTTAGCATAGCACCTGGCACATTAGAAGTGCTCATGAATGTTCAATATAATCAGAAAACAGGACCTTCATAACATGCGGCTGTTATTATAAATATTATTAATGCAAAAGCAAGGACTTTCATAACTACTTCGTGCTTGAGCTCCCTTCCTTAAGAGAAACGAATAAAGAAAGAGGTCAATAAATTGTTCACCTAGTGACTGGCCTCAGCCTTATGAGTCAAAAGACAATCGAAAAGGTCACTGAAAGCTGAAAAAAATACTGCAAAGACAGTCACCAACAGGCTGCTTCTTTTGACTTTTCAAGGATGCAAACATAGTCTCCTCCATTTCTTTTATGTGTTTCCTGTTTCTTTGATTCACCAGACTTTGCAGGTAGTCATAGATTGACAATCAGGCCTATAATTATATAAAACAATTCTAGAAGTCCTTCTTAATGTTGATCATATGTTGTATAATATAAATCATAATCACAATCTCTCTCTCCATATATATAATTATCAAAATGTATATACATATATTTTACATGTATATATTACATATACATATAATGAACTCCATTCAGTATTGCCAAGTATGCAAGAATTTTATTTATTATTAGTCACCTACTTTTTTCTATTCTTTTTATAATTTTTATCTTCAATCACATTTGTAACATTATTTAACTCTGCACTGACTTAATGTCCTGCCACAAGTATAGTCTAGGTTGTTCAGACCATTCTTTAGACAGCAACCTATACGATGTCTAACAAACAAACATCCGGTGGGCAAGATTTAATGTTAAAACCAAATCCATCATCAAAGCAAACAGCAAAGTATTTAGTGTGTCATTTCTGCTATTACTGTGTCCTAAATTACCACCATCTTTGTCAATGATTAAACAAATTAAATTATAATAAGGTATGTATGGATATATTTATGCCTTTCCCTGGCAAAGGTTCAATGATTTAAAAAGCAGTCGTGAGTGGAGAAGGGAAGCACTTAGACAAGATGATTACATGATATTCCTCCTAGCTGCCAGCTTGAACAGATGAAGGCTTCATGGCAGATAAACTCCACAAATGAACAGCAACACCACATGAAGTCTGTTCCTGCTGAATGTTGGTGTCAAATTTTGACACGAGGCAAATCTGCCGACTCCTGATCTCTCTCCCTTTGGTGTTTTCTTGCAGGCCATCAAACCTTCTTCTTGACCAAAGCAATGTCGATATCACTACCTTCCGCACAACAGGTGACTGGCTTAATGGCATCCGGACAGCACACTGCAAGGAAATCTTCACAGGCGTGGAGTACAGTTCTTGTGACACCATAGCCAAGATTTCCACAGAGTAAGAAAAGAATTTTATTAAAAACAACTAATAATTCTTCTGAACTTCCTACTGAATACATGCTTTGTATGAACGTGTTATAAATATTCATTGTCCCACTGATGTACTTACTGTCTCCTGTAACTGCTGAGTGGGGCCCTGGGTCTCTTTGTGACCCATACCTTCTGGACTGGTGCACGTTGCTGTGTCTTCCTCCCTCGTGATAGGGCCTCAGGATAGGGGTCTTCATTGACACTATGACCTTCAGATAGACCAACAGATTAACACCCATATCCCTACTGCAGACCCAAGCCCCAAATTTAAAACATGAGCATATATAGCTTGATGATAATTATATTCTGCATTTGTGATTTTCTGTTATTTTCCCCCAAGCTTAACCTCTGTTAATGTGGAAAATTGAGAACTGAGTGGATAATCTGGCATACGAGGAAATAAGTTAAAATATAAAAGTAGTTTTCACAGCTACTAAATAAACGTATCATCATCTAGTTGTCATTGTCTACTCTGTAAAGGATATCATGCCAGAAAATGGAGCTATAATTAGGTTTAAGATAGGACTCTTTGGGTTTTCCTTAATAGGATTATTGTCAGTTAAGAAAGATGGAATATGCATCAGAATATCAATATTAATTTATGCTTTCATGTGTTAAAAGCCAATAATAATCAAGTATGATATATTTCTTAGACAGGGATCCTTTGGTAACAAGAATCTTGATGTGAAAAACACGTGGACTCAAGGAAAGGGGTTTTGTAAAGAGTCAAGTGAATCCAGTGAATAATTAAGAAATTTAGTCTTTATTCACAAGGTATGGTATTTGGGAACTGGAAAATGAAGAGCTAGAAGTCATATTCTTCATCTGCTTATGAATGAGAACCAATTTACTTCACTTCCTAATGTAACTGCATCTGTTTGTTTGTTTGTTTGTTTTCCTTTCCTGCACAGTGACTTTTTCTTTATTCCCATGCACATAACTAAAAATGGCTTTCTCAATTCTAGGTTATACAATCTCTTAGTGCCACTCCTGACCAGGACCCCCCTCTTTTAAGTTCCCAGGAGAGAAACTCAGATTGGCTCAGTCCTACTTGTAGATTGGCCCTTCTAAGGTCATATGTCTGCCAAAGTCTAGTCCTTTCTTCTCAAAAGAAGTAGAGTGAGACAGAATGAACTTGGCCATAGGGACCCTTTTCTGAGGGTAAGATGGAGGACTATGCCAAAGAAAGAGGTGTGTGCTGGGCAGATACACCAAAAGTTCTCCAGAATGTTGCAGCATGCATGGTCTGCTGGGAAACTGTGTTTATCTTTGTCATAGCCTTTCTCTCTTTGATCTTTGTTAAATTAAATAAACCCTTTCTTCCCTTCAAATTCTTTTAAGTATTATCTCCTCCAACTATTTTTTAAAAATTTTTAATGTTGAATATATAAAGACTTTCATTGTCACTTTGTCAATTATTTAAAGAAAGTCACAGTGGAGAACATATTGCATATCAAAAAGGAATATGTAGTATGATTCATAGAGATACAAGCTCCCAACAAATAGATTACTAAGTTTATAATTTATGATATAACATTACAATCAGAAACACATAAAGCCTTTATCTAGAAAACAGCACCTTTAAAGAAAAAAAGAAACATGTAAAGCCACAAAAGGACTTACAAAAAGAGTTTATTGCTATTAAAGAGGAGAACTTGTTCTCAAAAAGTAAACCCACTCGAGTCTATTTACCATGCATTGGCATTCTTGTTCAAAAGGAATGTGGTATTTATTGAATAGACTTTTGATCCAATGGAAAATAAACTTTGGGTTTCTATGGTACTTATTTTGATCAGATACGGTCTCAGGATATATTCATGTATTTAAATGTTTTTATAAATTCTTAGTTTAGTAATATAAACAGTTAGGGTTACGATGTACAGGACACCAACTTTACAGCACCACAGAAGCATAGCAAAAAACAAACAAAAATTTGAACATTTCCACACTATTGCCAGATTTTCAAAGGTAAAATTATGCAAATGTTTGTTTTCAATAAAATATCAACACTCAGAGCTTCTAGATATAGAAACACTATATTGAAGTGTCTGAGGCAGAACACTGTTAATAAGATTAACTGCTTAGTTTGCAATTTAAATACAGCTATGAGGGTGATAAGAAAGCTATTTGCTCAAAAAAAGTGAAATGACAGCATTTGTTATACTTCCAAGTTAGCTGTGTTTTGTGTCAACAATACGGTGTTGGACATTAAACTCTTTTTGGCTGATTAGCATATATTTACTTTATTATTATTATTTGAACAACCTGTGAATATACATTCAAGATGAAAGCTGACTTTTCCTGAGAGATTCAGCTTTGACAGGTTTGCCCTTCACGCTGAGTCAGATGGTCTTGGATTGTCTCTGTATTCCACTCCCCACAATATTCTTTCTTTTGTCCTTTTTTCTCATTTTAGGGACAATATAGGATTAACATCTATTGCCCTAAAACTCCTTGAAAGGAATTGTCTTTTCCTTGTGCTTCCACAATGTCATGAATCTCATGCTCTCAGTTTATATATCAAAAAGAAAAATGTTTTAAAAATCTTTAATATGCTAATAATTTCAGTAACTCATATGAGGTAACATTTTCACCTTAATATTTAGCTAAATATTTTCTTTACATTTGCAGTCTTAGACTCATTGTTTGAACTTGATTGCTTTTAAATCTCTGTATTCTCTGTGCCATCCACATGCAATTCAGAAATGATTCTTGGCCAGGCGCGGTGGCTCATGCCTGTAATCCTAGCACTCTAGGAGGCTGAGGCGGGTGGATCTCTCGAGGTCAGGAGTTCAAGACCAGCCTGAGCAAGAGTGAGGCCCCGTCTCTACTAAAAATAGAAAGAAATGATCTGGCCAACTAAAATATATATATACAAAAAATTAGCCGGGCATGGTGGCACATGCCTGTGGTCCCAGCTACTCAGGAGGCTGAGGCAGTAGGATTGCTTAAGTCCAGGAGTTTGAGGTTGCTGTGAGCTAGGATGATGCCACGGCACTCACTCTAGCCCAGGCAACAAAGCGAGACTCTGTCTCAAAAAAAAAAAAAAGAAATGATTCTTTTGACCAAATATTTCTAGAGACTCCCCTAGAATAGACAGAAATACCTAAGATGAATACTGAATTTCTTTTTTTTTTTTTTTTTTTGTGCACAGACTATCAAGTCACAAGAAAAGATCAATAAAGTTTCACATTCAAATAAATATGAATTTATTTCAGTTAGTTTAGGGATTTAATGGACATACAAGCTACTCAAGTCATCTTATTTTAAATGAAGCCCAGAAAATATGCAGTTCATTTAATAAACATATATTTTAAAATATTATTTCATAGCCTAAGATGGATTTAGGAAGATTAAACTGAGAAAAGTTGACAGAAAAGAAAAGGGCAGGGTGAGTGTGACTATAGGAACTAGAGAGAGAATTAAGTGTGTGGAATGAATATTAAGTACATTAATTGCTACATGTCATTATCCTACACACTTGGATGCCATTTTCAAAGTGTCATCACCTGTCCTTTTGCCTTTGAAGTCCCAGGGAACACACTCACCTCTGGTCTCAATCTTGAGCTGCACTTAGGTCTTGAACTTTTCCACCACTCTCCTAAACAGGATAGTCAAAATGGAATGAATACACAGGGAGTTTTATTGAGACTGCAGCAGCTGGGTGTTCAGAGCTATTTTGGACATGGCAGAGTGGTTGGTAGAAGACATTTGGCAAGAGCAGAGAGAGTAGAAGGTACATAAAAACCCCTCAAAAGGATAAGCCAAAGGGATAATTACTTTAATTCTCATTTCCATACTCCAATATAATCCTTTGCATTAAGTATAAACAAAATTGTATATTTGTTTGCTTATATTAGGTTCTCAGACAAAGAATGTAAGACAGGTTTATGCAAAGATTTCTTGAGGCATATACCTGGGAGATCCATTTATAAAGAAAAGTGATGAGGAATGTCCCAAGTTGATCTGTGAATACTAAGCATCTGATTTCTTTCCAGCCACTTGGGGATGAGTGCTTCAGTTCACAAGAGAGGATCAGGGCCAAGCATCACAGCATGGACTACTCAGTCACTATGCTTAAGTTTCTCAAAGATCTCAGGAAATTACCATACTACACTGGAACATTTTTCTGCTTTCTATGACTATCAATTTATTATTAATAAACTTTATAAAAGAAGGGGAAAGGGAAGAAACAAATTTAAAAAATCAACCAGTCATATAGATATGATATAGTATTGGAAAAAAGATGAAGGAAAATACAAAAAGAGTGAGAATCTATTGATTTGCACACTTATATTTATGTCTTTTCTGTTTTCTGGCTCTAGACTCACGACCTAATCTTGTTATAGTTTGGGGATGAATGGGGAAATGTTTATTACTTATTTTAAAGATGGATCCATGGTACATAAATAGTCATAATCCCACAACACACATCCATAAAAGCAGGGGTCAACAGAAATAGCATATATTACTCTAATGAAGGTGTTCATTGTCCAGTTACACTAAGAGTGCAAGCCTGATATTACCATAACTGCACACAAGCTTTCCTCATGAAGAGAAGGCAACAGAAGAGTGTGATCAGAGAGAACTGCAGGCAAGATACAAGCTGTCCATAGAAAATTAGTCAGCCTTTTGAATATTAGTAGGGAGAGAACCTGGAAGTCATCAGAAACTTCATTCCCAGCCCAGAAGATAGAAATGCAGTACAGTCTTGGTTAATTTCATACAGCTGATGCTTAAGTAGTAAGTACTTTGCTTCTCAGATGGATACCTATTGTCTTCTTGCTCACCTTTATTGCTTTGGAACCCATTTATAAAGAAATCAATTAGTCCATTTCTATGTAATTGAATTCCCAAATTTTTCTCTCTTTATGTTCAGTATAAAGGAACCCTTCTCTGTGTGTATGTGTGTGTGGGTGTGGTGTGTGTTCACGCATGCATCTTTTATTCTTGCCATTCTCAATTTGCCCGGCTCTCCTTGACAGATGGTGCTTTATTCCTTGGTCAACTTCACCCTGAAAAATATATTTTGTATGTTTCTTTGTTTAGTAAATTTGTATTGAGCCTACTAAATGGCAGCCATTGTTCAAGGTGCTATTGATAAGCAAAGTACAAAATAAGCAAAAATCCCTGTTCACATGGAATCTACCTTTTTGTGGGACAAAAAAGGAAATAAAGAAAATAAATCAGAAAGAAAGGTGATATGCTAGCTGGTAGTAAATGTTTTGGAAGAAAATGAAAGAAAGGAAAAGAGAAAGTGCAGATACAAGTGCAGGAAGATTTTACAATATTAAATAGGAGGTTGGGGAGGTGCTCACTAGAGAGGAATATCTGAGCATCCTCATTTCTGAAAGAAGTGAATATATGAACTAATTACTTGAAACAAGATTATATAATTAATAATTTGCACATGTTTAGCTAAGTCTTTCCTTTTTTCTAAATGAAACTCTGTATGTTTTCATAATCTTTATTTTAATGCCTGGTTTCTGACTTTAAACTATGATAAAGTTAATAAATACAGACATGTCTTTGTCATTTTTTTTCTACTTTGAAAGAACTCTACACTTTAAAGAGATATGTCAGTTATCTGTGGCTCTTTTAATAAACTCTCCCCAAACTTAAAGAATCAAAAAACAGTTTTATTATACATCACAGTGTTGTGGGTTATGAATTAGGACTGAGATCAGGTGGGTGATTCTTTGCACTGTAGTGTTGGTGTTGGCTGAAGCTTTCAGCTGACAAGTGGACCGATCTGGCCTGGAGGGCTGGAGATGCTTTCATTCAGATGTCTGTCTTGGTGGCTACCTAGCTGATCTCATCTGGGACTATAGACCAAAGTGCTTACACACAGCCTCTCTGATGCCGTAATATCAGGTAGTCAGACTTCTTATATGGCAGCTCTGGGGCCCCAGAGAGGATGTATTAAGGGATAAGAAGTGGAAGCTGGCAGTTTCTCAAGACCTGAGTGCAAAAACTGATACAATGTCTCTTCTGGTATACTTTGTTAGTGACAGCAGTCCCACAGCTGGCCTGGATTCAGGGGAAAGGGATAAAGCCCCAGAAAGAATGTGTGACCATCTGTATTAGTTTCCAAAGACTGCCATAGAAATTACCATAAACTTATTGGCTTAAACAACAGAAGTTTATTCACTTACAATTCTAGAGGCCAGAAGTCTGAAATCAAGATGCTGGCAGGACCATACTTGCTTCAGAGTCCCTAGAGATGAATCTTTCCTTGCCTTTTGCAGCTTCTGGTGGTTCCTGGTGTTCCTTAACTTGTGACAACATCACTTCAATCTCTGCTTTCATCTTTACATAGTTTCTTTCCTGTGTCACTGTGTGTCTTATTCTCTTATAAGGAACTGTCATTAGATTTAGGTTCCACCCTAATCCAGTATAATATTTTGATCCTTGCCTTAATTACATATGCAAAGGACTCTATTTCCAAATAAGGTCACATTATGAGGTTCTGGGTGGACACAAATTTTGCGGGAACGCTATTCTACCTACTACACCATCTATACATTCTTCTACAATATAGAGGTGGAATAGTGAGGCTATAACACATGAATGATGTAAATATTAAAAAATTATTCCAAAGTACTGGAATATATAATTGTATAAGTTTTGCTAACTGAAAATTTCCTGTTTATATACTATGCAGGAAACCATGATTCTCATCAGATATTTTTTCCTTTTTTTTTTTTTACAGTGACATGAAAAAGGTTGGTGTTACCGTGGTTGGGCCACAGAAGAAGATTATCAGTAGCATTAAAGCTCTAGAAACACAATCAAAGAATGGCCCAGTGCCAGTGTAAAGTACTACTTCTGGAAGAAAGTGGTGGCTGTGGAAGATGTAGCATTACTCTACAGATAGACAACGATGCTGGAGATACTGGTGGAAGCTTCAAGTCCAATAAGACACTCAGATATGAGTACAAATGCCTTAAAATGGAATTGAAAAACCCTTTATTTTCCCCTATCATTTAGTGGATGAGTGGGTTGCTGTATTTTGTTTTATAATTGCTTTTTTAATATTAGTTGATAGATTAAATTAAAATTCTTCAGCGCAAAATGATGAAGAACTAGCCTAGAGCCATTGATCATAAACTGACTATGATAAAAGCAAAACAAGTGGAATAACAAAATGGACATGGTGGCTTTGTTTATGAATAGCCACAAAAGGAAAGACTTGTAATATTTTTATATGCAGAAGAAATCTGTAACAGGTATTTTGTTTCTTTAAAAGCAAGCAAAGCGGAGGAATTTATACCTCAAACTATCTGGCCATATTTGCTACCTTATCATTGTATTATTCTCTTTTATCTGTTTAAAGCATATAGAGATGAAGTTTGTAGTTGTTTTA
Source organism: Eulemur rufifrons (assembly GCF_041146395.1). Classification (NCBI taxonomy): domain Eukaryota; kingdom Metazoa; phylum Chordata; class Mammalia; order Primates; family Lemuridae; genus Eulemur; species Eulemur rufifrons. The sequence continues at coordinate 39,969,253 of NC_090989.1, forward strand.
AGTACTACACATTTTTAAATTGTTAGCTCCTTAAGTATATCATGTAAAGAAATGTCTTAATTTTTGAAAAAAGTACATATTTATTTTCTTTTGAGTTGTTTTTATTGTTTTGTATTTATGCCTTGATGATTTAATTTGGATTTTTTACAGCCAAGTGCCAAAAGCTCTCTCAAATTGTCAGCAGTAGGAAACATATTTAACTAGACACAGATAATGATGGGCTTCTTTCTAGATTTTTTGAACCATCCACTTACCTGCATTAAATATAATAAAACCCTTTCCATGTTCATACACTAATCAAATCTCACAGTCTGAATGATCTTATTCATTTTTTCTTCTCCATTTATTATAAACTATATGCTCCTAATTTAGTGGCATATACTGGATTGTATGTAATGGAATTTCAACCAGATCACATACCTTTCCTGCTCTGGTGCTTAGAGACTCCCTTCATTAGGTGAAGGAGCCATGTTAGAGCTCCTGAGAATAGCTACACTGGAAAGAATTGGAATCCTACTTATATTGCTGCATTAATTGGCAACACATTCTATAGGCCAATGCATGAGTCAAAAAATCACTTGCTCATTGGCTTTGAAAAGTCACTTAATATTGTTGCTTAAACTTGCTGAGTTATTATAGAGAATCATGATAACTGAACTACTCATCTACATCACTAGGGTTTAGGTCAATTAAACATTGTGATCTTCAATACCAGGTATTATCTTTAAGAGTCTTCCACTTCAATGTACCTATTGTAATTTTGGTGTATAACTTAGAAACACTGAACTTCCTTGAATTTATTGGACTTATCATTTTCAAAGTAGCTGGTCATCTAGCAAATGCCTCAAAATCTATAAGCAGTAGAGAGATCTCTCATTGCAGGGATTTAGACTATTATATAAAGGCAAAATATGAGCATGCTCAGTAATATTTGAAAGGATGTACCTGGTGGAAATCTAGCTATTGATATATTCCGAAGCAGCATTTTAGCCCTATATTCTTTCTAATGCTGATATGATCATGGGTATAAGAAATGCATATGTCACAAGAATAGAATAAACAAAAACCATGCTGCAAATTTTATGTTCTTATGCAAAATGGAACACTAATGAAATACAGCTTAAAATCACAAATCAAAATTCACAAGTGCTAATCTGTTATAGGTTTAGTTTAATAAGGTTTAGATTGTGTTACTTCAGATATGAGATTATTTCTCAAATTTTGACAATATTCCTTATAATCAAATCACATTACTAGAATTCTGTATTGGATATAATAAGAGCATGAACATTTTAAAAAGATATGTGCGATTATGAAATTAATCACAAATTTCACTTAAGCCTGCTAGAAGCAGCTAGAAAAAAATTTTAATGAAATATTTTGTGTTTTGGAATATTAAAATGAGATCTGAATCTGATTTCAATTTCATCTTTTTCCCAGGCTAAGATTTATGTTTTTAGATACTGTTCTGAGCATACTCAACATAATCTGTGCATTTTATGAACTAATAGAAGTTGAGGATTGCTGAATCTATTTCACTTATTTTGGCTGTGGTTTCCATTTGAAAGTAGAGGTTGTATACATACCATACTGTTCTTCATTTTTTCAATATTTTTCTACCTGACCTCTTATAGATTTACTTTATGCAATTCTTACATTGTACATATGTAAACATAAGTGTACGATTCTTAACTGTGGAGTAGAGGTACTAGAATGCTTTGGGCCATCTCTTTGTACAGGAATTTCATTGGCATTCAGTAAACATGAAACCATAACTCCTTCAAAATGTTATGTACCATATTATCTGTTTTGTATCTTAAATTTGATTTACATGTATTATTTATTTCCGGTAACTAACTCATCTAGTTTATGCAGTGCTAAATGTCAACTAAGCCATGTATAAATGTGTATGATTGACAATATATGTTTACTTTAAACTTGTCTTTTCAAAACATTACTCATTTAGTTTATATTGTACAATGTAGATGGCCTCTTACTAATGTAAAATGATTTGTAGTGGAAACATTTATATTTTTATAATAAACATAATGAAAATATTTTTTACAGATTGGAATACAGAAGTAGTCTTTGAAGTTTTTTTTAATATAAAAGTATGTTCATCTTTAAACAGCAATATAATGAAATTTATATAAGTCACAAAAAATGTGCTTCTGTTTCCTTTTTCTCCATTAGTGAGGAGCGATTCATGTTACGTGATCCTCATTTTGTGGTCTAAATCCCATTATCAATAAGCTAGAACAATAATCAGTAAATATTATCTTCATAGTTAATGGTATTAGGCAGTTCTCTTTTGATTACAAGTGACAAAAAGTAGATAAATCAACTTAAGGATAAAAAGAAAATGGTAAGCCCATGTGACTGAAAACTCTAGGGATAAACTCTGTAGCTGACAGATCAGGCACAGATGGAACCAGGAATTCCAACAATATCATCAGGTTAAGTATCTTGCTCTAAGCTTTCTTCCTTTGACCTTATTTTTTTCCCAACTGGATTAATTTGCAAGCTATATCTTTTTACAAGGTGGAAAATACTGCTCTATTTAATATAGTTCTGCATTTGAATTCCCGTGAAATAATTACTGTCCTTCAATTGTTCCAACAGAAATCATGAGTACCTGCTTGGGTCACAGCCCTATCGCTTTGGGCTGGGCAATTAATTACTCAAATTGGCTAGTACTCAGTCCTGTGCTTGGCCTTGGAGATAGTGAGTAGGGTCATGTGGAAGTGATGCTCTACAGAAATTGTAGATGTCAGAGTAGTTTATTTCCAAAAGAAAGTCAGAATATCCTTTATGAAAAAAGAAAGAAGGAATTCTGGTCAGGCCAAATGAAACAAATAAAAATGGAAAAAACCAAACAACTATAACTGAAAACCATATGCTAAAACACATCTGATACTTTGTATAAAGTAGGTCGCTTTCATAGTCAACTTAAAGAAAATGATTATACATGAAAATAAAAAAAAGCTAACTTAAAATACATGCAAAATAATATGAATGACAAGATTCCCATAGAGAAGGAAGTGGTTAGGAAAAGATCACAAAACAGGTCATATCTGCGTTTACCTTTGAGTGAAATAGAGACTGTCTTGGAAGCAGATTAGCTAAGTAAAGGGGAAGAGATAAAGAAGAACATATTTATTCAGCCAGTAAATATGTAGTAAGCATTGCTATGTGCCAGGTGTTTTGCTATCACCATTTACAAGTTACCTCACTGAATTTTTACAACACTTGTGTGAATAGATATTGCTCACTTTTAAGTGAGGAGGATATCCAGGCTCAGAAGGTCTAAGTCACCTCCCAAGGTCAACCCTAGTGTATAGATAGAAAGATATTTTAAACTGGAATCTTCCTATTCTGTGTTCTTCTCATCATATTACAGCTGTTACTATCCCATGATGCTCTGGGGACAGTGACAGTGCTACTTCAATCTGAAAGCTCCTTGTTCTTTCTCTTATACCCTGTCCCAATGCGTCACAGGAATTTCTACCAAAAATTGCTTTCAAGTCTAATTCTTTCTGTGTCTGATTCCTGAAGATATTAAACTGAGATGACTCTGAAGCTGATTGACCTGGAAACTAAAATGCCATCCTTTACTCTTCCCTCCACCTCCTCTTTAGTGCCTAACAGTTCACCTAAGCCATGAAACCATCTTAGGAATGTCGCCTCCGTCCCTTTTCTCTGTCACACACCATAACCTCTGTTAGTCCCTCATTACTTGCCTGGAATACCGAAGAGACTTCCTAAATTATGCCTCTGACTCCAGTCCTGATTTCTTCAAAACACTGTTCAATAGGCAGCCAAACTAATATAGCAAACTTAATTTTGTAGTTCCTCCCCAAGAGGCTTGCATACTCAAATGCCTCAGGGCCTGGCAGCCTACAAAAATGAGTGAAGCAAGTGAAGTGTGTAGTGACCCATAAAAGCACATTGCCTTCCTCTAAAAGCAACTTATCAGGTATAAGGCAACACCAATCCAGCCCGAATTCCTGATTTCTCAAGAAAATGCTTAATCAGAATTTTTGTGAGAAATTTGTATGTATTTAAAACATAACTCATCGAATTGCCACCCTCCCCCCTACACATACACACACTCTTGCACACACACTCATGGGCTGCAGTGGCCAACTTTTCGTTTCTAGATTTCTAGAATACAGAATACTCTGGTGTTGGCATATGCGACCTGTCTTGGCTAAAACCCTGCTTCTGTCCTTATTTTTAGGTTTGTCTACTACCTCCTCATGCTCTACACAACTGTACTGAACCACTTGCAGTTCTCTGAGTATGCCAGACTTTTTTTAATGCAACACAGTGTTTGACGTTTCAGTTCCTCTGTCTAGAATCACTTAGCCAATCTCTGTTCATTCTTCAGGTCTCCTTATCTCCCCATCACTAGGTTAGATGACCTTTTTTTGCGCAGCAATAGAACTCTGTGCTTAAAAATGTCATAACATTTGCCATCATAACTGAAATTGCCTGTTCTTTATGCTCCATCCCTACTCCTAGCTGAGGATACCTTGAACAGAAACCGTTCCTTGTGACCCACTGTTGCTGTGTTGCCCATTCAATGTGCCTCGTATATAATGAGCATGAAAAGAATTTTTGAGTTTAATTAATATATTTACTATGTTTGATAACATAATAAAGGGTGATATCCCTGATTTTTCCCTATAGGGAAAAGTGTAAATTTCCTTCAGGTCAATAAAACTAGTTAATGTTCTAGTTATATATCTTGGATCATTGAATATACTGATCTCTGTTAGAACTGGTTCATTTTCATAGAATTTTGTGAACTCATTTCATTGGTCTCAATGCTCCCATTTTTTTTAGTACAGTTAAGTCGTTTAAGTAGACCCTTGAACCAGAGCCTAGCTATAAAATTTTAACAAGGCAAATGCCAAAGCTTTTCTGATCCTTTCTACTCACTTTTACTATGTACAAATAACATCAATGTGCCTACTAAAAACCACCCTTCTTATGAGGCATTTGGGATGCACATTCTATTGACCCAGAATATCTAGATACAATTTGGGACAATAAGTGGTAGAGTTAAATACACCATAAAATGAAGATTTTGGAGGTTTACAGAAGTCCTTACCCTGAAATTCTCTGGGAAAACCCAGTGGTGGAGAATAGGCACGATTGTATCACATTTTCCTGCTAGGTGAGCTATCACCTTTCTTTTTTGAAGAAAGATAATTTTTCACTTAAATTAGAAATAATGAAAGTAATAATAAATAAAAATAAAATAAGCTGCTTGATAATGTCTATTACATATATGTACACACACATATATAAGCTTTATATTTAACTGTTCCAAACAATTATAGTTAATGGCAATTGAGCATTTACTATGTACAAAGCCCTTAATATATATATTATTTGATTTAATTTTTCCAAGAGTTCAATGAAATAATTATATTGTTATCCACTTTATAGGTTGAGATTTGGAGTGGTTAACAATCATACAAGGTCATACAGCTAGCAAGTAGAAGAACTGAAGTCAAAATCAACTCCAGAATATTTGTTCTGAATTATTACACTCTATTAGCTGTCAGGATAATATTACAATTGAGGATAAAATCTGAAGGAAAATGAGGAAATGCTTTCTGGAATTAAGATCACAGGTAGTCTCCATTTTCATTTTTTAATGTGCATGATGTTATTCAGTAACTCTGCTGGTAGAGACACATTTCCGCAGAATCCTTTGATTGTTACTACCATGGTAGAGGAAGGAACAGGGAGTTATCCTTGATTTCATTTCTGTGAACTCCATTTCAATAGCATGAGATTTGTCTGACATATGGTGAACCCTTCAAGCAAACATGCTCCCCTGAACATTTAACAAATAATCTAATTTGGAAACACCAAATACCACAAGGAAAAAGTAGTACTCTTGTGCTATTTTCTGACAGATTTCCACACCAATGATTTATGGAAGTGTGTTAAGTTTGGGATTCTTATCTGAAGCCAAGAAAAAAACCCTTGTCTTTTTGAAGCCTATCACCCTCAATGATGGAAGCCAAAACCTTGGAATGTTGCTAAAATCAAGGATGAGAGCACACAGAATGTCATGTACTATCAAGAACTTATTGACTTTCATATGGTTCTCATTTATTCTCATACATGGCAAATCAAAAACCTTGGGAGGAAGCCAATACAAATTGTTATAGATAACACTATCTGAACTTAACTGCCATAGATACGCTTCATATAATAAATATATATATTTCATATCAGCAACTCAGCAACACAAAAATTGAAAAAGACTCTAGTCAAAATTCATTTGGATACTCTCCTTCAGAGAATGCTCAATTTGCCAATATTATTATTTATCTTGGGCTGGAGAGCCCTTAATACTCAATCTGTTTCAGGTTTCTGACTTTAGAGATTATATTTATATTTAATATATAAAGTATTTACATCATACATCCTATAGAAGTTAAAATATTAAAATCATATTATAATGATATCTGTGGATAACAAAATTAAGTTTCAATACATAAAAGATTAGTGTGTGCTTACAGAATCAAATAGATTAAGTTGTTGATATTTTCAAATTTTCAAAGACATTTTGCAAATAGGAATTTTCTTCTTTGTTTAATTGGGTTTGGTTTGAGGCATTATTTGAGCATAAAAGGCTCTAACATAGCACAATTATAATTGTTATCCTAATAATGATGGTTTACTTATCAAATGCCTAACACAGTACCTGGCTCACAATAGGTTAGTAGGCATACAATTAGTATTTGTTAAATGAACATTAAGTGTATTGCTGAAGAACAAATGAGCCATATCACCTTTTTCAACAATTGTGGTAAGGATCTTGTTAATTATATACACTTGAGTTCCACTTAGATTAATAGTGATATTTCTCTCAAACATTTAGAGGCAGAGAATTTTGTAAAGGCAAGTCTCATCTAACACACAGGCTGGTTCAGGGCCCGGCCCATAGAATAAACTCATAATTGTTTGTTGAATAATACACATTTTTAATGAAAATCATCATGGGTAACAAAAAATCCTATTTTATACTTTTCTCTGTACAGAAAGGGAAATAGATATATAATAAATGGCTTACTAATAAAGAATCAGTAAATGCCAAAGCCAAGAATAAAACTAAAAAATTCTGAGAAATATTTTCCTTTTAAGATAGCATGTGCATTAAAGGTTCAAGAAATATTAAAGAAAAGTGTTTTGGTCTGTTTGTTTGTTTTTAGTGAATGTTTTGACTACTATGGTCACAAAATATCACTTAGTGACTTAAAACAACAAAAGTCACTTATCTCTCATGTTTTCTATAAATCAGGAATTCATGCATGGCAAAACTTTTCTCTGCTCCCTGTTCTCAGAAGGAAGACTCAAGTTTAGTTTACTCACATTATCTGGTGCTAACTGTCATCTGTGGACCTAGCTGAGTCATTAGCTGGAACACTCATGAACGGCCTCTCTTTAGGCTGGGATTCCCTATGATGTGCTGGTTGGTTTTGAGTACCAGCATCATGAGAGGAGAAAGAGAGATATCATGAACTGTGAAGAGTCTGAGACTTTTACCCTACTTATAAGCCAACAAGTTAGCCTGCCACGTTTGCATGGATGCTAACAGAAGATATGAGTTTTCTGGGTCAGAGACAAAGGACAGTTTGGCACTCATAGCAATGGCAGCATATATTGTCATCATTTTCATGCTCTGGTGCCCCAAGCTCCAATTTCTACAGAGTTATGCAAAGAGAACCAAAGCATGCCTGGATGTGCAATGAGTTGTGCTGAAGGAAAGGAAGCCCATGTTTAAGGAGCATCAGTCATTTATAATGGGCTATAAGCAAACCTGCCTAGCATTTGCTTCAGAGGAAAATGTTATCTTTATCATACTGGAGAGCTGACAAACCTACCATTTGCTATAAAGAGCAATGTCTATATTCAAATGGTAGCAAAGATACTATTTCTATATTCCAAGGTTATTTACTATACAAACATCTTAAAGAAGATCATCCAGAAAAGAAAGCAATCAGTATCTCTGTTTGCAACACATGCAGAAACACAAGAGACCCACAGAGAACTTTTTCCTCTAAAACATTCCCTACAGTTTTTGGTGTTCAATGCAATGAAGAAATTTAATGAGAAATTTAAACTCATTAAAATATTCACCCTCAACAAAATCCATTATTTCACACTTAAAATTTCTTTAGAAGAGACGAGATCAACTCCCCTGCTCTCATCCTCCCTTGATTAGGAATGTACTATACAGTATAAGAAAATTGAGACTCTTACGCATAAAATAATTAAAAGATGCTTCGTAAATAAAGATCATAATTTCTATGAATATTTTATAAAATCTGGTCAAATTTGATAGGATTTTCATTAAATCTAAAGATAATTTGGATAGAACTGACAAATTTAAAATACTGAGGTCTTCAATTCATGAGCATGATATGCCTTTCCATTTATCTAGGTTTTCTTTAATGTTTTTCATTAGCATTTTGTAATTTTTAGCATAAAGATATACAAATTTTCTTTAATTTATATCTAAGTATTACATTTTCTTTGGCACAATTATAAATAACACTGTTTTGTTAATTCTAGTTTCCAAATGTTCATTGTTGGTATCTGGAAATATGATTAAGTTTTTGTTTTGATTTTGTATCCTGCTACCTTATTGAATTCATGTATTAGTTCTAAGTTTTTATTTTTGTAGATTCTTTTTTTTTTTTATTTTATCTTATTGTTATGGGGGATACAGAGTTGCAGGTTACATACGTTGCCCATGTACCGCCTTTCCCCCCAAGTCAGAGCTCCAGGCATGTCTGTTCCCCAGATAGTGCACATTGCACCCAGCATGTAGGTATATGTCCCTCCCTTCCCCATCCCCCTCTTCCCGAGTCAGCACCTTCAAGCGTGACCATTCCCCAAACGGTGCGCAATGCACTCATTGTGTAGGCATACCCCCATCCTCTCCTCCACCCCCCACCTCAGTCTGATATCCAATTAATGTCATTCCCAGATGTGTATTTAGGTGATGATCAGGGAAACCAATTTTCTGGTGAGTACATGTGATGCTTGTTTTTCCATTCTTGGGATACTTCACTTAATATAATGAGTTCCAACTCTCTCCAGGAGAACCATACAGATGTCATATCTTCATTATTTCTTATAGCTGAGTAATATTCCATGGTATACATATACCACAGCTTACTAATCCAATCATGTATTGATGGGCATTTGGGTTGTTTCCACATCTTTGCTATTGTGAATTGTGCTGCTATAAACATTCGGGTACATGTGTCTTTGTTACAGAATGATCTTTTTTCCTTTGGGTATATGCCCAATAATGGGATTGCTGGGTCAAATGGCAGGTCTACTTGAATCTGTTTAAGATACCTCCATAATGCTTTCCACAAGGGTTGCACTAGTTTGCAGTCCCACCAGCAGTGTATCAGTGTTCCTCTCTCTCCACACCCACGCCAACATGTGTTGTTTTGGGTTTTTTTGATAAAGGCCATTCTCATGGGGGTTAAGTGATATCTCATTGTGGTTTTGATTTGCATTTCTCTGATGATTAGGGATGTTGAGCATTTTTTCATATGTTTGTTAGCCATTCTTATATCTTCTTTTGAGAAGTTTCTATTCATGTCATTTGCCCACTTTTTGATAGGGTTGTTTAATTTTTTCTTGCTGATTTTCCTGAGTTCTAAATAGATTCTTGTTATCAGTCCTTTATCTGATGTGTAGTATGCAAAAATATTTTCCCATTTTGTAGGTGGTCTGTTTATTCTCATGACTGTTTCTTTGGCTGTGCAGAAGCTTTTTAATTTAATCATGTCCCATTCATTTATTTTTGTTGCTGCTGTGATTGCCTTGGGGGTCTTCTTCATAAATTCTTTCCCTAGGCCAATGTCTGTAAGAGTCTTTCCTACATTTTCTTCTAGAATTCTGATTGTATCACGCCTAAGGTTTAAGTCTGTTGTCCATCGTGATTTGATTTTTGTGAGAGGTGAAAGCTGTGGGTCCTCCTTCAGTCTTCTACAAGTGGCTAACCAATTCTCCCAGCACCATTTGTTGAATAGGGATTCTTGTCCCCAGAGTATATTCTTTCCTGCTTTGTCAAAAATTAGGTGACTATATGAGGATGGTTCTATATTTGGATTTTCTGTTGTGTTCCACTGGTGTGTGTCACTGTACTTGTGCCAGTACCAGGCTGTTTTAAGAACCACGGCCTTGTAGTATAGTTTGAGGTCTGGCAAATTAATACCTCCCATTTTGTTTTTGTTGCTTAAAATTGCTTTTGCTATACGAGGTCTTCTCTGATTCCATACAAAGTGTACAATTATTTTCTCTACATCTGTAAAGAATGATATTGGTAATTTAATAGGGATTGCATTGTATCTGTAGATCACTTTGGGTAGTATAGACATTTTAACAATGTTGATTCTTCTGATCCACGAGCATGGTATATTTTTCCATCTGTTTGCAAGTTCTGCTATTTCCTTTCTCAGTGTTTCATAGTTTTCCTTATAGAGGTCCTTTACCTCTTTAGTTACGTATATTCTTAGATATTTTATTTTCTTTGTTGCTGTTTTGAAGGGTAGTAAGTCTTTAATTTGGTTTTCCAATTGACTGTTATTGGCATATATAAATGCCTCTGATTTGTGTATATTAATTTTGTAGCCTGAGACTTTGCTATATTCGTTAATTCAAGAAGTCTCATGGTTGAATCTTGGGGGTTTTCCAGATATAACATCATATCATCAGCAAAAAGTGAGAGTTTGATCTCTTCCTTCCCTATTTGGACTCCGTTGATTCTGCTCTCTTGCCTGATAGCTCTTGCAAAGACTTCCAATACTATGTTGAAAAGTAATGGGGACAGTGGGCAGCCCTGTCTGGTTCCAGTTCTAAGTGGGAGTGCTTTCAATTTTTCCCCGTTCAGAATGATGTCGGCTGTGGGTTTGTCATATATGGCTCGTATCATTTTTAGGTAGGTTCCATCTACGTCTATTTTGTTAAGCGTTTTTATCATAAAAGGGTGTTGAATTTTGTCAAATGCTTTTTCTGCATCTAATGAGAGTATCATATGGTTTTTGTTTTTGCTTCTATTTATGTGGTGAATTACATTTATAGATTTACGTATGTTGAACCACCCCTACATCTCTGGGATGAAGCCCACTTGGTCGTGGTGGATTATTTTTTTGATAAGTACTTGGATTCGATTTGCTAGTATTTTATTGAAAATTTTTGCATCTATATTCATGAGGGAAATTGGTCTGTAGTTCTCTATTTTTGTTGCGTCCTTTCCTGGTTTTGGTATCAATGTTATATTGGCTTGGTAGAACGTGTCGGGGAGAATTCCATCCTTCTCAATATTGGAGAATAGTTTATGTAGGATGGGCACCAGTTCTTCTTTGTATGTGTGGTAAAATTCAGGTGTGAACCCATCTGGACCAGGGCTTTTCTTTTTGGGAAGGTTTTTTATTGCTGTTTCGATTTCAGTTCTTGATATTGGTCTGTTCAGGTACTCTATTTCTTCCTGGTTGAGCCTGGGAAGACTATGTGTTTCTAAAAATTTGTCCATTTCCTCCGCATTCTCCAGTTTGTGTGCATGAAGATTTTTGTAGAATTCATAGATGATATCTTGTATCTCTGTGGCATCGGTTGTGATTTCTCCTTTCATGTTCCTAATGGAGGTTATTAGAGATTTTACTTTTGTGCTCTTGGTTAGTCTAGCCAGAGGTGTGTCTATTTTGTTTATCTTTTCAAAGAACCAACTTTTTGTTTTATTAATTTCCCTTATAGTTTCTTTGCTGTCCTTTTCATTTAATTCTGATTTGATCTTAGTGATTTCTCGCCTTCTGCTGGGTTTGGGGTCGTTCTGTTCTTCTTTCTCCAGCTCTTTGAGTCTATTCGTTAGGTTGTCTATTTGCATGTTTTCTGTCTTTTTGATATAGGCATTTATGGATATGAATTTCCCTCTCACGACTGCTTTAGCTGCGTCCCATAGATTTTGATAAGTTGTATCTCCATTGTCATTTAATTCAAAGAAACTTTTGATTTCCGTCTTGATTTCTTCCTTTATAGAATAATTATTTAGGAGAAGGTTATTTAGCTTCCATGACTTTGAGTAAGAGTGAGGGTTTCTGTTTGTGTTCATTGTTACTTTTATTCCGCTGTGATCTGAGAAGATGCATGGTATAATTTCTATTTTTTTGAATTTTTTAAGACATGCTTTATGTCCTAGGACATGGTCAAACTTAGAGAATGTCCCGTGAGCTGATTAGAAGATGTATATTCTGTGGACTTTGGGTGGAATATCCTATAGATGTCAGCCATGCCCATTTGTTGTAGCATTCTGTTTAGGTCCACTATGTCTTTGTTTATTTTCTGTTTAGAGGATCTGTCCTGTACTGTCAGTGGGGTGTTAAAGTCTCCAGCTATTACAGTATTGTTATCTATCATTTGGTTCGGATCTAGTAGGGTTTGCTTTATGAATCTAGGTGCACCTAGGTTGGGTGCATATATATTGAGTATAGTCATGGCTTCTTGTTGAATCGTGCCTTTAGCCAGTATGTAGTAGCCATCTTTGTCTTTTATTATTGTTGTTGGTTTAAAGCTAAGTTATTGGAAATTAAGATTGCCACACCAGCTTTCTTTTGGTTACCATTTGCTTGAAATATCGATTTCCATCCTTTTATTTTCAGTCTAAATGCATCTTTGCAGGTTAGGTGAGTTTCTTGAAGACAGCAGATACTTGGATTGTGTTTTTTTAACCATTGGGCCAGTCTATGTCTCTTGAGCAGGGAATTCAAGCCATTCACATTTATTAAGAAAACTGATAAGTGAGACAGTTTTTTGTTCAGCTTGTTGGGTAGAACTTCATTGCGATGTTTTCTCTCCCGAGCCATTGTGGTATCTGGAATTTGATCTTTAGCTCTTGAGTAGTTTTACATTCATGGATGTTTCTTGTGCTAATCCGTTTGTAACTCTCTTTTGAGTACTTCTTGGAGGGCTGGTCTTGTCTTTGTGAATTCCCTCAACCTTTGTTTATCTGAGAATGTCTTGATTTCTCCTTCGTATAGAAAACTTAGCTTAGCTGGGTACAAGATTCTAGGCTGGGCATTATTCTGTTTCAGAAGAGTGAAAATGGGGCCCCAACCTCTTCTTGCTTGTAAGGTTTCAGCTGAGAAATCTGGTGTAATTCTGATGGGTTTTCCTTTGTAAGTTACTTGTTTCTTTCTCCTTACAGCTCGGAGAAGGGAGTTTTTAGTGGATATTTTGGTCAGCCTGATGACTACGTGGCGTGGTGTTTTCCTATTTGCTATGAATCTCCCAGGGGTCCTTTGAGCTTCTTGAATCTGTATGTCTAGAGTATTTGCAAGGCCTGGAAAATTTTCCTCAATTATGTCTTCAAATAGCTTGTCCAACCCTTGCTTATTATCTTCTTCACCCTCAGGAATGCCAATAACTCTCAAGTTAGGTTTCTTCACATAATCCCACATTTCTCGAAGACTCTGATCATTTCTCTTACTTCTTTGATCTATCTCTGTGACTGACTTATTTAGTTGGAAAGAGTTATCTTCAATTTCTGAGATTCTTTCCTCTGTTTGATCTACCCTGCTCTTGAGACTTTCTACAGTGTTTTGTAGCTCTCTAAGTGAATTCTTCATTTCTAGGAGTTCAGTTTGGTTTTTCTTCAATATTTCAATTTCTTTAGTGAATTTTTCCTCCAAATCCTGTATTTTTTTTTTTTTGTGGTTTCTTTGTGTTGGTTATCCATTGATTCTTGTATATTATTCAGCTGGTTTATAATTCATAATTGGAATTCTTCCTGTGACATGTTGTTGTTTTGAGTCTGGTTTGTGCCAAATGGTTGAGAGCTGGTATTTCTCTTTGGGGCTGAGCTTTCTGTTTGATTCTTTGTGCTCCCCATGTTTTTTTGCTGGGCCCTTCCCATCTAGATTTATTGTTGGATCTTTTCTTATAGATTTAGTCTGGTTAATAGCACTCTTTGTACTCTGTTCTTAGGCTGTGAAGCAGTCTAGGTATGTTGCTTCCTTTGGCAAGAGGGGGAGACTGTTGTGTATTGTTTAGAGATTTTTCTATTTCAGTTGGGGGACTGCTTCTGATGGGTCCAACCCTAGAGGATTGGAGTGATCCAAGACCACTTTGGTGAGTTAGGACACTGTGTTGTGGTCTTTCAGAAGGCAGGCAGGGTCCACACTAGTAGTGGACCGAAATTCTCTTTGTTTGTTTGTTTCCCTTTGATTCTTCCTCTGTAGGGGTGGTTTCTGTCTCTATCCGCAGGAAAGATACTAGCTATGGGGAGTAGGTGGTGCCCTCGCTCGCTCAGCACCCCAGTTGCTGCGGCTCCCACGGGCAAAAGTCTGCCTTGGCCCAATGTCCCCAGGGACCAGTCTCCACACTCTCGCTTCTGGAGAAGTATTCAGTGTTTACACATGGGCGGGGCCCCTATATAAAGTCCGTGGACCAGGGGAGGGGGCAGTCCAGGGAGCCTCTTGGCACCATATTGCTCCACAGAGACTTGGCTGTGGGCCCAAAGATGGCAATTGCACTCCCGCAGATCGCTGGCGCTGGGGGTGACTGCTCAGGTTCCAGTATGTACCAAAGCCAGGGGCCTGGCCAGTTCCAAAGCTCACCGTGGCTCCCCAGCTAGAAGGCAAAAAGAGAGAAGAAAGAAAGAAAAGGAAAGAAAGAAAAGAAAGAGAAGAAAAAGAAAGAAAAAAGAAAAGAAGAAGAAAAAAAGAAAAAGAAAAAACATATATATATATATATATATAAAAAAACCACAAAAAAACAAACCAAAAACACAAAAACACAAACAAAAAAGAACAAAAACAAAACTACACAACACCACACCACACCACACCGCAAAATGGAAAGATACACAAAAATGAAGTATATAGTTCGGACTCTAAGTTTTTGTTTTTGTTTTTACGCCTTAGCGCAGCTCCGCTCCTTCACGCCCATTGGGCAACTTTTGGGTCCCGAGCGGTTTCGCTTTCGATTTCAAGATGGCTCCTGCTTGCCTGCAGAGCCCCGGGGCTGGTGGGAATCTAGCTTCCACGTTCAATAGGCACGGCAGCCAGAGGCCTGGAGGGCAAAGGTGCCCGCTCAGGCTGTCTGGCTCGTGAGCCGCCACCAAAGAAACCAGAAAAAATACACCAAAAATAAAATGTATAGTTCGGTGACCCTATTTTTTTTTTTTTTTTTACGCCTTAGCGAGCTCCGCCCCTTCACCCCGAGTGCGGCCCCAGCGGAGATTCCCCTAGGGTCCAAGCTGTCTACCCGTTATTGTCTCTTGCCCAGCGTGCCCATGTATATCCCACGCTCCTGGCATGGGTTCAGAGACCAGCGGAGGGCGCTGGGCAGAGAGAGCCGCTTGGCGCCTTACGGCTCCTGAGCGGCTTAGCCTTCGTTTTCAAGATGGCACCCGTGCACCCGCAGAGCTCCGTGACTGGAGGGGTTCAGCGTTTTGGCAGGCAGACACCACCGCTGCCGGGGGGGGGGGGGGGGGGGGGGTTGTTGATGAGCAAAGACGCCCACCAGCAGCCACCGGCTGGAGAACCGCCAAAAAAGGCAGCAAGGAGGCACAATGTAATTTGCCATTCGGGATCCTTTGCATTTTTCCACCCTGGCGCAGGTCCATCCCTCCTCGTTAAGCACGGTCTCAGCTGAGACCCCCCAGGTTCTAAGCTGTTTTCCCAAAAAAGCCTCCTGTCTGCAATGCCCCACGTCTCCCTCAGTGATTCTGCACTGGCTTGAGGCAGGACTCTAAATAACTGGGAGTGGAGGTCAGTGAGGAGAGCAAGCCGCTTTCCTAGGAGGCTGCCCCCGCCCCACCTGGGGGCGGGTGTAGCCGACCCGCACACTCCTCTGTCTACTGTCTGTCCCGCGTTCTGCAGAATTTCGTGATCTTATTTTTCGTTCACCTCAGACCTCACTCGCTCTGTTTGTCCCACGTTGATTTTCCGTGGATTCACACCGCTGTTCTTGTGTGGGAGCGGTCCTCTAGTGTTGTGGTGGGTCCGGATCCATGACTTCCTCCTATTTTTGTAGATTCTTTGGTATTTTTCTTTGTAGACAATCATATCATCTAATTGTGACATTTTTGTTTCTTCCTCTCCAAACTTTTTAGTTGCTTTTTCCTGCCTTATTACTCTGGCTAGAATTTCTAGTACTATATTGAATAAGAGTGGTGGTGAGCAGACATTTGTTTCAAGTCTTAAGGAGATAGCATTCTGTTTTCACTATTAAGTATGATATTTGCTGTAAGTTTTTTGTGGATACTCTTATTTATTTATTTTTATTTCAAAGTATACAAAGTGTATACAAGTGTACAAATGTTGTTAGTTACAAGAATCACTTTTGTAATGCTTGAGCCAGGGTTAAGAAAAAAAATCAAACAATGCCATTAAAAAGTGGGCAACAGACATGAACAGAAGTTTCACAAAAGAAGATAGCCAAAGATCCAATAAACATTAAAAAATGCTCAACATCACTAATTATCAGGGAAATGCATATTAAAGCCACAATGAGATATCACCTTACCCAAGTTAGAATGGCATTTATTAAAAAGTCCCAAAACAATAGACGCTGGTGTAGAAACTCTTGATTGAATTAAGGAAGTTCCCCTCTATTCTTAGTTTTCTTTTCTTTTTTTTTTTTTTAATTCATGAAAGAGTGTTGGAATTTTTCAAATGGTTTTCCTGCCTCAAATGGTATGATTATGTAATTTTCTTCTACAATCTCTTGACATGGTGATTAGACTGATTTATTTTTGAACATTGAACCACACTTGCATACCTGGATCAAATACTCCTTATTCATGGCACATAATTATTTAATACATTGCTGGATTCAATTTCCTAATATGTTTTAGAGAATTTTGCATCTAAGTTTATGAGAGACATACAGGTGTAGTATTCTTTCTTTTACTTCCTTATTTTTCTTTACATTATTTATTGGGTTTTTTGATGGTAATACCAGCTTCAAAAAAGTAAGTTAGAGAGCTTTCTCTCCTTTCTCATTTTCTGGAAGAGACTGTATAAAATTGTGCAATTATTTCTTAAGTTTTAATAGAATTCTCCAGCGAAATGATCTGGGCCTGGAGATTTCTTTCTCAAGAGATTTTCAATTATGAATTCAACTTATTTAATGATTGTGGGATGATTCAGTTTATCTATTTCATTTTGGTTATATTTTGGTAATTTGTAGTTTTTGAGAAATTTATTCAGTTTAAAAAGTTGTCAAATTTATGAATATAACGTAGTTTGTAGAATTCCCTTGTTCTAATCACTTTGAGGTCTAGAATAATATCTCTTATTTTATTATCAATATTTATGATTTGTGTCATTATTTTCTAGAGGTTTAACATATTTGTTAATTTTTTGAAGAAAAAAATTTTTTTCATTGTTTTTTCCTAATGTTTTCCTGTTTCAGTTATTATTGGCATCTGTTGTTATCTATTATTTCTTTCCTTTTGTTGGCTTTGGAGTATTTTTTTCTCTTCTTTTTTTAGTTTTTTTGAGGAACTTAGACTATTGATTTGAAAGCATTTTCCTAAAACAATCTATAATTTCTTCTCTTATCGATATTTTAGCTGAATTCCACTAATATTGGTATGTTTTGTTTTAATTTTCAATAGGTACTATGTATATGTTGTTTTCTTTGAGACTTCCTTTTTCATTCTATTCATGGATTATTTAAAAGTGTTTCATTTAATTTTCAAATATTTAGAGATTTTCTCTTGTCTTTTCATCATTGAATTTTAGTTTGATTCTATTATGATTAAATAATATACTCCACATGATTTCAATTATTTTAAATTTTCCAAGGTTTGTTTTATGACCCAGTATGTGGTTTATCTTGGTGAATGTTCCTTGGGCACTTAAATAAAATGCATATTATTCTGTTATTGGGTGGAGTGTTTTATCAATGTCTGTTGTATCTTCTTAGTTAATAATATTTTTCAGTTCTCCCATGTCTTTGTTCACTTTTTAATCTAGTATTGTCATATGTTGGTAAGAGCAATATTTCAAAATCCTCAACTATAATTGTAAATTTTCCCATTTCTGCTTTCAGCTCCATTCACATTTGCTTTATGTATTGGAAAGCTCTGCTGTTTGGTGCCTACACAGTTGAAATCACTATGCCTTTTTGGTGGACTGATCCTTTTATTATTATGTAATGCTTTGCTTTATTCCTACTGTTTTTTTTTTTTTTTTTTGCTTTGAAGTCTACTTTATCTGATACAAATGTAGCTACCCCTAATTTTTAAAATTAATGTTTGCATAACATATTTTCATCCATCTTTTTGTTATTAACATACCTGTGTCATTATGTTTGAAGTGAATGGATTTTTTGTAGACTCCATACAATTAGGTCTTGGCTTTGAATCCACTCAGCCAAACTCTGTCTTTTATTAATAATTGGTGTACTTATATCATTTAATTCTAAAGTATTTAAATTATGTCTTAAGTCTGCTAATTTACTATTTGTTTCCTATTTTTCCCTCTATTTCAAATTCCACTCTTTCTTGACTTTCTAGGCAAGAAAGTTTACAAGAATTACAGTGTAATTTATTTATAGTGTTTTTGAATAATGTTGTATAATTCTCTTAATATTTTCTCAAAGTATTACAATGAACTTTTGCAACTTTAAAAACACATACAAACTTTAGTAATGTTTAAATGAAGAAATTATTCTGTTCTTTACCTCTGTGAGAATCAAGAACTGGCCTAAATATTTTCTATAGGTTCTTCCAGTTCTAACAATCTATATTTTGTGATATTTACTATTATAAGTGTATTAACATTGGAAAATCATAGTGCTATATATGAAAAAATAAAACCCAATGACTTTACCCATGCTACTGAGCAGAGTTTTTATTTATTATTAATTTTTTATTTCAATAGATTTAAAGGATACAAGTGGTATTTTGTTACATGGATGAATTGTATAGTGGTGAATTCAGGGCTTTTAGTATCCCCGTCACCCAGATAGTATACACTGTAACTGATAAGGTAGTTTTTGATCTCTCACCCTCCTCCCGTCCTCCTAATTCCAAATCTCCAAAGTCCCTTATACCACTCTGTATGACCAATGTATGTATATCCATTGTTCAGCTTCCACTTATCAGTGAGTACATGCAGCATTTGTTTTTCCATACCTGAGATACTTCACTTAAGATTGTGGCTTCCAGTTCCATCCATGTTGCTGCAAATACTTCATTCTTTTTTATAACTGAGTAGTATTCCATGGTGTGTGTATATATACACAAAAACACATACACACACACACATATACATACACCTCT
Organism: Eulemur rufifrons; assembly: GCF_041146395.1. Taxonomy (NCBI): domain Eukaryota; kingdom Metazoa; phylum Chordata; class Mammalia; order Primates; family Lemuridae; genus Eulemur; species Eulemur rufifrons. Next base: position 39,988,595 of record NC_090989.1, read on the forward strand.
TCCCCCCACATTTTCTTTATCCACTCATCAGTTTACGGGCACTTAGGTTGATTCTGTATCTTTGCAAAATTGTGAATTGTGCTGAGATAAACATACAGGTGCATGTACCTTTTTGACTTAATGACTTCTTTTCCATTGGGTAGATACCTAGTAGTGGGATGGCTGGATTAAATGTTAGGTCCACTTTTAGTTCTTTGAGGAATCCCAATATTGTTTTCCATAAAGATTGTATTAATTTACATTCCTACTAAAAGTGAATAAGTGCTCCCTTTTCACTATATCCACTCCAACACCTATTTTTTTTTTTTTTTTGACTTTGTAATAATGACCATTCTGACAGGGTTAAGGAGGTATCTCATTGAGGTTTAATTTGTATTTCCCTGATGATTAGTATTGTTGAGCATATTTTGATATGTTTTGGCCATTTGCATCTCTTCTTTTGAAAAATGTCTGTTCATGTCTTTTGTCCACTTTATAATGGGATCATTTGTTTTTTTATTGATGAATTGTTTGAGTTCATTGTAGATTCTGGATAGTAGTCCTCTGTTGGATGTACAGTTTACGAATATTTTCTCCCATTCTGTAGGTTGTCTATTCACTCTATTGGTTATATCTTTTGCTATGCAGAAAGTTTTAGTTTAATTAAGTCCCATTTATTTATTTTTGTTTTTGTTGTATTTACTTTAGGAGCCTTGGTCATAAATTCTTTGCCCAGGCCAATTTCCAGAAAGTTTTTCCTAAGTTTTCTTCTAGGATTTTAGGGTGTTAGGTCTTACATTTAATTCTTTAATCCATCTTGAATTAATTTTTGTGTAATGAGATAGGGATCCAGTTTCATTCTTCTGCATGTGGCTCTCCAATTTTTCCAGCACCATGGGTTCAATAAGGCATCCTTTCCCCAGTGTATGTTTTTGTCTACTTTGTCAAAGATCAGTTGGTCATAGCTATAATAGAGATCCCAGAAATTTCCTGCTCAAGAAGAATGTTCAGGCAGGAAAAGGGCAGATGCCTGTGAGCCTGGGATGGGTTCGTCAAGAGCCGGCCCCTCTTGATGAGACTAGCAGAGACCAGAGGTGGACAGTTGTGGGGCACAGAAGCCACTCATACCTCCCTCTCTCAGCAATGACATTGGTCTCTGTCTTTTGTGGGCAAGAAAGTGCCCAGATTCCCAGTTCCCACCCTGGTCCAGCTATGGCAGAGTTGGTGTAGGCAGCGCAACACTCTGTGTACAGAGATACTAGACTGGCTGAGGGCTGTGGCTGAAAAGCTCCAGCAAAGGAAGTCTGGTTGTGTCAGGGACTTGCCTCCAGCGTGGGTAGGCTCTTTGCAGAAGAGACAAGCAGCTCACAGCTCAGGAGGAGGACCGCTAGTCCTGCCCTCCCTCAGAGAAGCAGTAGCTTTTGTCCTTGCGGCACAGGAAAGTGCTCGTTGCTTCTTTTTAGAAGGAAGGGAGTGAGACCTAAACTCCATGGAAGTGATAGGCACTCTGTAAGGGGCAGGGAAGCTGCTCCCAGGTGCCCTGGCATAATCATTCCCTGTAGAACCCTTCCGGTTCTGAGGGGAAACAGCCAGCCTTGGTGTGACAGGTGCTCTGTCACAGGTGGGGCAGCCACTCCCAGGAGCCCTGGCTTAATCATCTCCTGTGGAATACTTGCCAGTCCCAGTCCTGAGTGGCAACAGCCCTTCATCCATGGCTGCCTTGGAGGCAGTAGAGAAGAGGAGGAGAAGGCCCCAAATGGTGGGGTTCTTTTTTACTTGGAGGGACGCAGACAACTTTGGATCATAAGCCAAGGGTCTTGTGCAGGAGAATATGGATTCTGCCTTGTTCTGTCCTAAAAAGCATTTGTGGCACTTCCCAGTCTCCTCTACCAGCCTGCCCCGTGGGTCATAACTCTGAGAACACTGCTACTCTCCTGGGTCTCCCTGTTCCTTTGTGTTCTTAACAGTCCAAGCAGGTGCTGGGGTATGCTCATGTGAGATCCGGTGACAAGGAGACTGAGGGACTGTGACTTCCCCAGCTGAACAGAGGCGCCCAGTGTGTGTGCAGGCAATATAGCACCTGCGGTCTCAGCTCGGGTCCCTGGTGAGGTGAGGCGACCTAGGTGTAGGTGTAGGTGCAGGCCTACAGCCCGGTGCTCTGCTCCCAAGAAGCTTTCAGTTTGCCAAAGCCACCAAGCTTCACCTGGTTTCATCAGGGCAGAAGGGCTCTCTGACAGATCAGGAACTGGCAGACTGCCACAGGGGTGAGAGGAGGGAAAGGAAACACTCCCACCTACCCTTTCTGCTGGGCTCTCAATCCGGAGTCAGTTGGGGGGTCGGTGTCCACCAAAATTTTGTTCCTTCTTGTTCTGCTCCACCACTTCTTCCCTTGGGATCTCTGGTAACAGCAGATTCTAGCACTTTTTCCTCATTATCTCACCTGAGCTAGGCTTTCTCACCTCAAATTTCTTTCTCACATGAAATTTCTTCCTCTTTTTGGGATAATCTGGCAACCGATGTCTCTAGTCAGCCATCTTGCCCCTCTCCTCTGCTAAAAGAAGCTGAGCTTTTTGAACCGGCCTGTCCAGAATTTGAGGAATTAATTGGACACTGTTCAGGACCTCTTGGTTGGTAGTGATAATTCTTTATTATTCGGTAAATGAGCAGAGTTTTAACCATTTGTTATTCACTCTTTCAAAAAAAGGCATTCTAATTTTTTCTTGTATTTTTTATACTTTCACATAGTAATGACCGCATCAAAGGCTTTAAAATTTTGAAAGCCACTGTTGTTACATAAGCTCACATCTGCAATTTGTTTATTCGGTTGTAGATCACTGAACAACTGAGAAAACAGAAACAAAAGCATGAAGTTAGCAGAGTTCCTATCATCTCTAAAATAAGCCAAAAAAATCCATGCATAAATTTAATGGCAACAAAAAATGTAGTTTTTTTGTTTGTTCGCTTGTTTGGGTATATATGCTCTGTATCAGGCACGATTCTAAGCCTTGGGTATGTGGGTGAAATAGAGAAATAAAGACTGCAGTGAGAATCAATGTTGAAGTTACTGTTGAAACACGAAAAAATTTTATTTCTTCTTGACCCTTCCAAGAGTTCAGATGTTAAGATTATTTGCTGTTGCCACAATCCATGCATCATTAAATAAACCCACATTCACTAGGTAAACTACATTTTTCTCTGTTCTTTATACTCTGAAAGATCCTAAAAGACACTCTTCATCATTATACTGCACAATCTTGGAGGTTTAGCTAGAATAATTTTTATTGGTATGTGTCCAGGTGTTTTAAACACTAAATAGCTTTTAAAGTGACTAGTTTGAATATATAAGTAAATAAACATTAATATCAGATATTACATATCACTGTGAGTACTTGCTGTTATGCTTGTTAAAAAGTAGCATAGTAGAAAGAATCAGGATTTAGAGTCAAAGAAATCTGAGTTCAAGATCCTTAGCTGTTTTTTTTTTTTTTTTTTTTTTTAGTTGAATTTAATGCTGGCTAAACTCTAGAGACTCAGTTTCTTCATCATGTAAATAAGAATCATTATATCAAGCTAATAGAGCTGGAAAGATAAAATAGAGTATTATAGGTAAAGTGCTTTCCTGATTTTACCAACTTAAATAGTTCTATTTCCTTTCCCTATTTACTTACCTTGATCCAAATGAAAGCCTGGTTTTAGGATTTATGTTTATCAAAATTGAACTCTGAATCAAATGAGCTCAAAAGGTAAATTTGGGGACATCAAAATTATAGAAGCTCGGCCAACTCTGATAATGTATACTTTGTACATTAAAACTGCTCAATAATTATTTTTGGAATGCAGAACAAGCCTTCTCCCATTTCCCTTTGTTAATAAAATGACTTTTGTTTTTGATATCTGAAGTATGTAATAACAAAAGTTTTAGAAGATATAAAGTTTCCTTCAGTGAAATGGAATATTTGGACTATCTACGAAAGCTATTTTTTTGGTCCCAATTTAAATAATACAAAACCTAGTTTTCATTTCCTGGTTTTAAATTATAAGCCATATATTCCTAGTTCACAGCAGACTATATACATTTAGAGTACTAGAAATGTTTCAAGAGAGTAAATATTAAATGCCATAAATGGCTGTTCCATAAGCATATCTTCCTGTTGTGTAGGACGCATAAATTCTTAGATTTAATTTGAAATGACTTAAAATGTTTCCATCATCTTCTAACAATTAAAAGAAAAAATATGAGGCTCTGAGATGTGATTCCATCAGCAAATTTGTATTTTAAGAACTATTTGATCCTTCTCAGTAAGTGTATGGAAAAAAGTTGGCTAGCTATTTGATTCAATGTGGCTGTTGGAGAAGAAAATACGTCTCTTATGTGGGGTTTGAGCCGCATGCAGCTTTGTGATTGTATTTGTTTACCCATGGTGGAAATCCCCTTATTAAATTGTGGGCAAGAGGCACTTTTATTGGTTTTTCTAACAGCAACTGCTTATTTCAGGAAGCATTAGATTAAAATACTAGATGCAGATCTCTATGGTTGATCTTGTAACAGAGTTAGAGCACACTGACTTGATACTTAGACATGTGCAGAAGACAGACAATTTCCTACAGGGATGGATGCAATTTCTTCTTTTAGTTCTAAAACAAATTTTAACATTCTTTTCTGCTCTTGGTAAAGTTATGGACATGTGCATCTAATAATGAGGTTTGATAAAGCCCCCTCTTCACTTTAGTTTTGCATGTGTGCAGCAACTGAGCCTTAAGTGGCTACAAAACATGACTTAAAAATAAAAAGCTCAGTTCTGTGCATACAGATGAGCCATTGTTAGTTGTTATGCTCTCATTAGCTGTTATAGTATCAACACTATTATCAACATGGTGTTGATCTCATATTGTTTCCTCTTTTTCACTGCTAGCTGTGTGTTCCTCTTGTTCTTGGGCCAGTTAAACCATACATCTTGTGTCCTGAACCATATGGAGCATGTTTTTGTATGAACTCTCATGATTGAGGACATCTGTCTCAGCCCCTACATTCGCCTTCAGGGGATCTTTGCATCATTTAATGGTACAGTTAACAGCATGTTTTGCATCATGAAGTTGGCTGTACATAGTTTTTCTAGGGATTCCACTGTTTTCATTCCTAAAAAAAAAAAAAACATATGGAAGAGTCAATACTTTATATTTCTCTCTCTCTCTCCTTCTCTTCTTCTTTCTTGCTTTTCTTCTTCCCTCCTTCCCTTTCTTCCTTTCCTCCTTTTTGTTAATTAATATTTACTGGCAGTCATCGTGTGGTAGGCCGGACTTATAATACTCCAAATTGTATGTTTTCAATACTGTAAAGATTGACTGCAATTTCTAAATGCGATTCACTTTCCCTCTCAATTTTTTGTTTTGAGTATAATTTGGGTGCCCTAAAACATGTGTTACTTTTCCATATATTTTGTCATAAATAAACAATTTAGATTCAATTCCCTTAGATATTACTGAGAAATATTCTGAAGTGAATCTATGGAAAATGTCCATATTTCTTATAAATTAACAACCCAAGGTACTGCTAAATCTATACTGAAATTCTACTCATTTTTCTTTCTGTAGAGATGTTTATCATAATTAAGTATTGATTATAAAGTATTTAATTAAAATTAATTTTAATAACTTTTAAATGGATATAGTAACACTTTAAGTAGATCAGAGGTTTAGTCATTGAAACCCTTAAACACTAGGAAACATAAAATATATACAATTCTTAAATTGATTATATATTGTTTCTTTTTACTTTATAATTTGCAAAAGACTCCCTTTCTTTATTGATGCTAATATAAACTTTATTGAAAAATCTTTGAATGATGAAAAAGTCTAAGTAATTGTAATCTACTTTACTGACTTTATTTTTACTATTTTTTTCCTCATAGGTAAATTGTCACCAGTTCCATTTATTGCTAAATGCAGTGGTCATCTGTTTTCAATTAATTCCAAATTGTAAAAATGAATATATTTAGACAGTTTCAGTAAAAGTATATTGATTAGTGAATTAGATTTATTGATATGTATTTACTCTTTCAATGATTATATTTACCCTTCCTAATGCATAGTATTTGCCCACCAGAAATATTGTTGAGTAAATATTGATGTGCCAGTTATTGTGATGAACTTAAGACACAGAAATGAACAAAAAGTTCCTGCTCTAGTGAAGAATTCCACTTGATACTGAGATTATGAGAGGAAGATATAGGGACATGAATGATAGTCTTTGTTTTTAGAGGTATAAGTTTCTTAAATATGGTGTATGCAAAAATTGACACACTTAAATTGATGTGAAGAGGTTAATATTCTCAAAATGTAAATATAATTCTGTATTGTGACTTGTTTTTTAAACAGCATTGAAGTGTAATTCATATACCATAAAATTCACCCATTTTAATTGTACAATTTGATGAGTTTCAGTAAATTTTAAAATTGTGCCAGCATCACCACAATCTGGTTTTAAAACACGTTCGTCACCCCAAAACTTTCCCTCATGCCCTTTTGCAGTCCCTCTCTCCCAATTCCAGCGCCAAGCAATCAATGATATGTTTTGTATCTCTACAGATTTTTCTTTTCTAGAAATTTCATAAAAAATACAATAATAAATAATGTATAAATCATTAAAAATTTATAACATACATAGTCTTGTTACCCATTTTTTCATATTTCTTAGCTTCCTTTGTAAAATGAAAACTATTTCAGTTGGTATTTTGAAATGTGGCAGATGCCTTTTGACTAAGAATGTTGGCGGTATCAACTTTAATGCTCATTTTCCTCATTTTATAGATGTGAAAAGATCTGATATGTTCTTGATTTTTACTTTATAATTTGTAAAGGATCAGACATTTGCCCAATGACATTGCTAGCAAGTGACTACTGAGATTTAAAACAAAGTCTGTCTAATTCTAAATCTACTGCTTTAGTTTCTCAAAAAATTGAAATATTTTAACATTATAAACTCATTGATATTAGTGGATTTTCTTTCTTTTGTTGATTAATGGTTAACTCAGAATCTAAAACAATGTTTGGCAAACAATGGAGTTTTAATTGTAATTAGCTGTTTAATAATTTCAATAGTTATTAATCACTCACGTACCAAACACTATGCTAGTTGCCTGGAATTAAGAAAGAATAAGGTATAGAATAAAGTTCCATATAGTTTTCACTTGTTCTCAAAAATCTAATCTCATGTAGAGCTGGAACACATTCTACTAAGTGAAGTATCCCAAGAATGGAAAAATAAGCACTACATGTACTCACCATCAAATTGGTTTCACTGATCATTACCCAAGAGCACATTTAGGAATAACATTAATAATGTGTCGGGGACAGGGAGGGGATGGGGGTATACATACATAATGAGTGCGATGTGCACCATCTAGGGAATGGACACGCTTGAAGCTCTGATTCAGGGGTGAGGTAGGGGGGAAGGGCAATATACATAACCTAAACTTTTGTACCCCCATAATATGCTGAAATAAAAAAAAAATCTTATCTCGTAAAAGATCTCAAATCTAAAAATCTATAATATATCTGAAAAGGAGTTATTTTTTTGAGCTCTTTCTGTGCCTTCCTTAAAGCAGAGTTGATGCCACTTTGTTTCAATTGATTTAACTGCTATTTTGTAAGCAGATTGTGGTGTTATTTTTCTTTTTTGTAGGACAAAAATACTAACAGACAAACTAGTTTAACTACGTTACCCTTACCAATATTCAAATATTTAAAAATTTTAACAGTAAATGCAATTATAATATATCCAAATGCAGTCTGAAACTGTTGGGTAGTAATGCTTTTGGAACAAAGTTTCAATTTGGTTTACTAAAAAAATTTAGCAATAAGTAAAATCTTAATGTGTTTCCATATGCACAACTTCACACATTTTTTTTATCAGGTACTAGAAAAAACACTGAATGTTAATGCCAACAAATTTTGCTGAATTAGTGTACTCTATAACTCCTTTCATAATAAAGATTTCAACCACTTAACTTACCAGAGTAGTGTCTTCACAATGCATAATTATGACAAAGATAGAATAACAGAAAGAGAAGAAAGTGCCATCAGGTTCAGCATCAAAAGAAAAAAAACAACCATTTTGTTTTTTAATCAGCTTCCCATTTCAATAAAGAAAAATTAATAAATTTGCAAAATGTTTTCTTGAAATTTGTTTAAACTCTTCATTTTTGACTTAAATCAGAAACTTCACAGATGAAACACATTAGATATGTGTGTACATAAGTGGTGTTGGTAAGACATATATGAGTTTGACCTGTTATTAAAATTTTGCTGTAAAAAATCTGCTTAGTTAATTGATGCCAGCAATTGAATGCATTTATTAATACGTAATACAATATTTGTAACTGAATTTTTCTCGTAAAATTCTCTCTCAATGACTTTCATTCTTCTCCTACTTTTTTAAATAGAAGTTTGGAGTTAGGTCATGTGACCATAACATTAAGTCTATCATTCAAACGCTTATCAGGAAATTGGAAATTTAAAAATGACTTATGTGTGGAGATGATGCCAGAGGCAAAGGCATAAAACAAGGAGTGTTTCTAAATGCCTTCTAATAACAATGAAAAAACGGAAGTTATTTGTGATCATAGAAGACGGTTAAGGAAAAGGTGAAACCTGATACTAAGGAAACAAAAGTTTAGACAAGATAATCCCAACATCAGAGAGAGCATTTGTCATTGTCAGAACTCCAAAGAGCAATAAAGCTTTAAACCATTTCATGGACCCCAGGACTCACGATCTAGTAATTCTTATGTCACCAAACCTTCTTACGATCTGTATGAAATTACAGTGTGTCACCACTCTACATCTGCAATCTTAATGTTTCCGTCCTTTGATTGTACGACAAGGAAACTCTTGAACCAGAGTACCCCACATCACAGGAGTCTGATAGAACCAGCTGCTCATAATTTTGGAGTTTTATAGGGCTTTTTAGTCCCAGAATCCCTGTCTGACCTATGCCCATTTTCAGAATTCTTCTGGAAAAATTTTTGGCTATCTTTTAATATCTTAAAACATTTTTTAAAATACCGAGAGTTTTGAAGCTAATCATAGGCTCACTGTCTTCCTCTGTTGTTTCTTCAATTGTGTAATATTTATGAAATCTAGAGTGACCATTTTAAATTACATTCACTGATTTTTACACAAAACATTTTTAGATGGCTTCATTTCCCATAAAATGAACATTATTGTCTAGAATTAACATTCACTAAAATTGATATCATTTTGAAATATGTGTGTAGATTTAAAAATGTTTTGTTATAAAGTATTGAAGGGGATTGTTGACTGTTTTTATTTCATAAAACAAACTAAGGGCTGTTTAGAAATATAATTGATGGAAAAATAAACTTCATATTACATATAACTCATTAAAATTCTGTGTACCCACTTTTTTCTATTCCCTGGGAGTACAAAGTTTACAAAAGATTCTGATAGATGATCAAGGATATGTTATCTGGCTTTAATTTTTCTCCCACAGCACAGCAAATATATGATACAACTTATTGTTCTGTTAAGAAAGATAGAACTGTTATCTGAACAACTGCTTATAATATAAGCTTTGCAACTTTTGCGTTTTATCAATTTAATATTTTTCTGTGACATTTAGAACTTTTATAATCTAAGTGCATTAGAAATCAAATCAGGTCATTAGGCAATCTCCATGCATAAAGAAAATTGAATTCTCCTAGTCAGGTACTGGTGACATCTACAGTAAATGGTTTTACATGACATTTTGTGCTTTCAGTTTTTCTTTTTTCCACTGCAGACAAATAATAGTTATCATACTAATTTGGGTTATGGTTGATGGTCAATTCATTTCTAAAATCACAACATATGCATATTGTTAAAAATTATTTCTACAAACTTATGTAACTTTAAATGAAAATACAAGGGCCCCTTGGGTAGGAGGGGAAGATAAGGGTTTACCCAAAATTCTCTCATTAACTTTAGAAAATGTTATATGCTGTATATCCCAATTGGTGAATCGTTATGCTTATTCTTTGTTAAACTATATAAAAAACTCAGCACTAAAACATCTGTTTAAACTGAGTTCATTGTATGTCATTCAAGTTTATTTGACCAGAGAATGCTTTTCACTAGGTATCTGTTTTGCAGAACACATGCTGGGAAATACTGTCATATACTGTCCCAAATCACAGTACAACATTTTGTACTGACATGATGGTCGAAGGTTGAAAGGATTTCTTTACTTTTTTATTTTTACATTTAGAAATTTTATGGCAAAATATATAAGGCACCTTGCCTATTGAGAGACTCGTTACCTATTATAGCATGGACACATTGCTGTCTCTTTTCTAAGATGCTGCATATGCCTCTTCTATTGATTCAGCAGGAAATTCTATGAATATTTTTCCTTTAATCATATCCAAGTGTAAAGGAGTTTAAAATTTCTTAGAGGGGAAACTTAATCAATGTGGATAGTATTAAAGTATCATATTTCCCATGATTCAGCTTGTAGGGAACACAATTTTTATTTCATCACACCTAAATCAATTTAGTGTTATATGTGTCCCTTTTTATGTTCCTTAAATTTTTCTGAGAAGAATATGAATTATCTCACCCTTCGTTCCTATTATGAGACATTTTGTAGCTCTATACCAGGAAAGTGCTGCCATCTTGCAAACAGCAAATGAAAACAAATATTAAAGTTTCCTCTGAGGAAAATGTACAATTATTAAAGTTAACACTGAAAATGTTCTCTATAAATAGAGAAGTACTCACTTTTATTTGGCATGAGTCATTGTATTCTGAAGTAATGTCCAAAGACATTAGGAGCAGACCACCCAGACAGAAGAGCTTGCAAAGGCATTGGGTTGGAAATCATCACGGTGTGGTACTGACTAGTAGTAACTATGCCTGGGATAAAGTTTCTTTGATCACTTAAAGTTTCCCATTCACTGCTATAAAGTATGAAATGTGATACCCCTTGTGGTTCAGGGAAATTTTGATTTGCTTGCTTTTCTCTGTATTGCTCCGGTATTGACCCTATGTCTCCTTGATAACTGTGTTAGTTATCACTAAACATGTGAACAGTAAATGTTCTGACAGCTCAGGAGATTGGGAAGAAGGGAAAAGAAGTAGGAAACAAACAGCCCCTGCTGTTTGGGCCAGGATTTACCTCAGTGCCACTTCCAGAATGCCAGAGAGAGAGGATTAGCAATGTTCCTTCTGGAGCCATCAGCAGGTAATAGTGCTTTCCTGCTCATCAATTAGACCTGAGGCTGTCACTGCCACCTGGGTCTCCTTAGGGGACTTGGCTGCATCCCAGTGTGTGAGATAGAGATCGGAAGGAGTTGGAAAGTTTCTGACCACTGCTTAAGTTAAGCCACTCAGTGCTGGTTCATTGGTAGCCAACATACATTAGTATGTTTAGAATCATGATTTTTGACAGAGAATGGAAATGTAAAATATAACACACAAAATTGACAGTGGACACAGGTAGCAAAATAGATTTGAGGGGGAAAGCACATATGCACATATGCACATATGCTTCATATGCACAAAGCCCTTCCTGACGACTCCTTATCTATTCATGTTGACCTTAGCCTAACTCTTTTTAAAAATCCTTGTTGCCACAAACTGAAGCAATGAAGTCACCTCAATTCTCTCTTGACTGCTTCCTGCTAATAATTTAGATTATTAAATAGTTGTGTATGTTTCTCTAGGTTGTTTCAGCCAGATCAACCAGTGACCCTGTAGTATATAATATAGATGCAGTATTAAGACTCTCTATGTCTAGAAAAATGACACATGGTACTTATAATGTCAAACTGAACTATGTCTAACTTTGTCATAATGTTTGGTGAAATTACTATTGAACATCTTCAAAGAGATTTTAGTGATCATACACAGAGTCTCTAATCAGAAACATGGTTAGTAATAGAAGTAAAAGTGTTTGAAGGAAGGAAAGAGGGTGGAATGCTAATTTGTATCCACATTATCAGAGCTTTTTGTGTCAGTGTTTTCAAACAAGGCATTTTATTGAGACTAACACATGGCATAACATGAGGACCAGTGTTTGTTTTTCAGTAAAGCTAATTCTAACTCATTTTTAATGTATATCTTCAGGCAATGGGGTACAGCTGGCTAGTGACCTCTTAGAGAAATATTGAGCAGAGTTCTTCATTTGTCTAATATAAAAGATAGTGTATTACACAGGACTAAGGAAAATTTATCATTATGACAGGAAAAGATAAAGCATCTAATAACTGAATGATACCATATGTAGAAACTTTCAAAAATATTTAGTACTTTCTACTCTACAGAACAGTTATCTCAGTTTTATCTGCGTCCATGCTTTTGGGTACCTTGTTGTTGAAATCAACAATATAAATTCAGTGACTTCCTGAACTTTTGCTAGCCTGGAAGCAAAGACCTGATTGATGGTTTTTACAGGGAACAGGTATGTACAGGCAGGAGTTGAGACTTTATTTTCAAGTAGCATCAAGCCATACAAATCAGTCAAATCAGAACTTTCTGCTACCCAGACACAAAGCTATTCATGGATAATAGGATGCTTCCACATATCATTTTGATCTTACATCAGAAGATGTTAAGTGATTCCAGCCATCCTTGAATAAAATTGTGCAGGATGAAATATTTATCACTGTGTTTCCAAACAAAATTAACCTTTCAAAAATCTTTAAACTTGTTCAAATGCAAATTTTGCTTAATACACATAGTAAGGGAAAGAGGATTTTTCAGGCATGAAAGTGGGTAAGCAATGATATTAGCTATAGCATTCTTTAAATGTCTGATAGGATACCATCTTCACTCATTCCAACCAGAAATAGATATTTCTTGGGTCTCTGGTATAAGAACTTCAGATTCAAGAAACACTTGATAAAACTATTCAAACTTTGTCTTTTGGGAATTTTCAATGTCAGATTTGAGCTCTGAAACTCAAGGCACATCCTAATTATTTAGGGAATTACATCAGTCATCAGAAGTAAGTTGAAAATAGCAGAGTTTTGTTTTGCCAGAATATAAGATGAAGAGTGATACCACAAGCAATGCATAATATTGCCATGTGTGTTCTAGGTTGTAATTTTGTTGACGTAGAATGTTTCAAGTTTATTTATTTATTTTATTAAAATAAGGTTAATTTTTATATAGTTTGCTGAGTTAGGGGTCATATTTTCTTGTCTTGATATTTTTAAAATTTCAAAATATTGAGGGGTATAATTTTTTTTTTTTTTTTTTTTTACCACGGATCCATTGTATAATGCTTAAGTCAGGGTTTTTAATGTGCCAGCCAACAGATACCTAATAGTTAAGTTTTTATCACTCACTCCTCACTCACCCTTCCCTCCTCTTGGTTTCAAATGTCCTTTACATCTCTTTGTGGCCATCATTTTGCTCCCAGTTATTATTGCAAACATGTGGTGTTTGTTTTTCCATTCTTGAGATTCTTCTCTTTGGATAATGGTCTCCAGTTCCATCCAAGTTGCTGCAAAAGACATTATTTCATTCCTGTTTATGGCTGAGTACTACTCTATGGTGTGTATATACCACATTTTCTTTATCCATTCATGTATTGATGGACACTTAGGTTGATTCCACATCTTCCAATTGTGAATTGTGCTGTGATAAACATTCGTATGCAGGTGCCTTTTAGATAAAATGACTTATTTTTCTTTGGGTAGAGAGTGGGATTTCTGGATTGAATGGTATGTCTACATTTATTTCTCTGAGGAATCTCTATACCATTTTCCATAGAAGTTGTACTAATTTGCAGTCCTACCACAACTTTCATAACCTCACAAGTTTTTTTTTTTTTTTTTTTTTTTTGAGACAGAGTCTCACTCTGTTGCCCGAGCTAGAGTGCTGTGGCATCAGTCTAGCTCACAGCAACCTCATACTCCTGGGCTCAAGCAACCCTACTGCTTCAGCCTCCCGAGTAACTGGGACTATAGGCATGTGCCACCATGCCTGGCTAATTTTTTCTATATATTTTTAGTTGTCCAGCTAATTTCTTTCTATTTTTAGTAGAAATGAGGTCTCACTCTTGGTCAGGCTGGTCTCGAACTTCTGAGCTCAAATGATCCTCCTGCCTTGGCCTCCCAGAGTGCTGGGATTACAGGCATGAGCCACCACGCCTGGCCAAACCTCAAAATTTTGTCACTTGAAAGGGGCCCAGACATTTTTCTGAGCTGGCAATCAAACACCAACACAATTCATTTTCTCATGTAGGAAATTGACTAAGATTATATCAGAGTTGGTTTATGTTTGTGTGCTTCTTCCTACCCTGCAGCTGTTCCTAGTACAAAGCTGCCTCTAAAGTGGAAGTATGGATGCCTACCAAAAATAGTGCTACATTCTGCCATTGTGACTATATCCAGAGCATGTTGTAAAAGAGGATTCTCAAGCCCTAGCATTCCACTTTTAGTAAATTCTTTCATGGGTTATATTTTTGCAGTTCAAATAAGAAAAGTTTGTTTCTTGCCTAATATAAGATGATGCATTACGTTAAACTGGAGAAATCCACACAGTAACAAGAATGCAATGAAAGCAAAGGCTTCCATTTAATAACTGAGTGATACCACATGTAGAATCCTAAATGTTTACAAAACTGTGTGGGTGGGTTCATGGAATCAGGCCTTTCCCTGGATTTGGAGATCTGTTTACATCTGTACTCAAGTAGAAAGGGAAATATCACTGGGCTTGCTCAAAATACCACTGGAGAAAGAATAACCAACTTGGATGGGCTTTTAGTTTTCGATTTAAAAACAGTATTAATATTAAGTTTGTTTTTCCCATTTCTTGATTAGAAAATTGGCTTAATTACTGTGTTGCCATTTGGTACTTAACTTTAGCTTTGCATCCTTTGGAAGTAAACATATTTTATTATATTTTAACATATTAAGTGACTTACATAGGGTTTTTTAAAACTGTGATATAAGAATTGGCCCAGTGAAACAATTATTAGGTTTATTTAGCATTGAAAAGCACAAAATAACCATACAAATAATGCACCTTAAGTGACAACCATTGAGTTTAGGTACAGTCCTTTTTAGACTATAAGCATATACCTTTCTGTTTCAGAAAGAAGGAAGTTGTCCATCTGGTTCATCTTCCACCAACATTGGAAGGGAAAGGGGCTCATAAAAATTGCTTGAAGAAGCTGTGTGCCAGCCTAAGACCACCTTTGACTGGTTCAGAGTAGGGTGAATTTGCCAGCTGATTTTACTTTTATATGTGAAATATTATAAATAAATGTTAGAAATACCCATGAATTTATAGTGTACACTGTTCTATAATCATTCAGTCCACATACTTGTCTCTTCCCAGACTTAAGGAAATGTTTTGAAGGACCTCCACAGAGGAGGATTCCATAGTTATAAGCAATTTATTTTATAATTCAACTATCATGAAGTACATAATACTA